>NC_140155.1:0-90024 GCF_964035555.1 Netta rufina
AAAATTTAAAAAAATAATGAAAAAAATAAAATAAAAATAAATAAAAAAAGGAAAACATTGAAAAAATAATAAGGGAGAGGAGGGCACAAAAAAAATTTAAAAAAAGTAAAATAATGAAAAAAAAATAAAAAATAAAAATAAATAAAAAAGGGAAAAAATTGAAAAAATAATAAGGGAGGGCACAAAAAAATCAAAAAAAAATAATGAAAAAAAAATTAAAAATAAAAAATAAGAAATAAAGGGAAAAAATTGAAAAAATAATAAGGGAGGGGAGGGCACAAAAAAAAATAAAAAATAAAATAATGAAAATAAATAAATAAATAAATAAATTTAAAAAAAATAAAAAAGGGAAAATTTGAAAAAAAATAAGGGAGGGGCAGGGGGAAATGCCACAAGGGGAAAGGGAAGGGGGTGGGGGGGGGGTGCACCAAGTGGCCCCCCCCAGGGATTAAATGCCCCGTGACAGGGATTAATTGCCCCCCCCAGGGATTAATTGGCCCCCCTTAGGGTTAATTGGCCCCCCCAGGGATTAATTGCCCCCCCCCCCCCGGGATTAATTGCCCCCCCCAGGTCAGCCCTCAACACCACCCAACCCTCTATAAAGCCCCCCCCATTCCCTTAATGCCCCCCCATTTTTTACCCCCCCCCATTTTTACCCCCCCAATCCCTTAATGCCCAAAAACCTCCAGGGGACCCCCAACCCCCCCCCCAAATCCCCCAAACCCCTTTGATCCCCCCCCAACCCAAATTGCCCCCCCCCAGGGCTACCAAAACCCCCAAAATCCCCCAAATTCCCCCCCAGGGGGCTTTTTACCCACCCCCAGCGACCCCAAAAACCTCCAGGGGACCCCCAAACCCCCCCCAAATCCCCAAACCCCTTCGATCCCCCCCCAAACCCCAAATTACCCCCCCAAACCCCAAATTGCCCCCCCCAGGGCTACCAAAACCCCCCAAAATCCCCCCTAATTCCCCCCCCAGGGGGCTTTTTACCCACCCCAGCGACCCCAAAAACCTCCAGGGGACCCCCAAACCCCCCCCAAATCCCCCAAACCCCTTCGATCCCCCCCCATACCCCAAATTACCCCCCCAAACCCCAAATTGCCCCCCCCGGGCTACCAAAACCCCCCAAAATCCCCCCTAATTCCCCCCCCAGGGGGCTTTTTACCCACCCCTTGGACCCCAAAAACCTCCAGGGGACCCCCAACCCCCCCCCCAAATCCCCCAAACCCCTTCAATCCCCCCCCCAACCCCAAATTGCCCCCCCAAACCCCAAATTGCCCCCCCCAGGGCTACCAAAACCCCCCAAAATCCCCCCTAATTCCCCCCCCAGGGGGCTTTTTACCCACCCCGGCGACCCCAAAAACCTCCAGGGGACCCCCAAACCCCCCCCAAAATCCCCCAAACCCCCCCCCAAATCCCCAAACCCCTTCGATCCCCCCCAACCCCAAATTGCCCCCCCAGGGCTACCAAAACCCCCCAAAATCCCCCCTAATTCCCCCCCAGGGGGCTTTTTACCCACCCCTTGGACCCCAAAAACCTCCAGGGGACCCCCAATGCCCCCCCCCCAAATCCCCCAAACCTCTTTGAACCCCCCCAAACCCCAAATTGCCCCCCCAGGGCTACCAAAACCCCCCAGAACCCCCCAATCTCCCCCCCAGGGGGCTTTTTACCCACACCAGGGACCACAAAAACCTCCAGGGGACCCCCAAACCCCCCCCCAAATCCCCCAAACCCCTTCGATCCCCCCCCAACCCCAAATTGCCCCCCCCAGGGCTACCAAAACTCCCAAAATCCCCCCTAATTCCCCCCCAGGGGGCTTTTTACCCACCCCTTGGACCCCAAAAACCTCCAGGGGACCCCCAAACCCCCCCCAAATCCCCCAAACCCCTTCGATCCCCCCCCAACCCCAAATTGCCCCCCCCAGGGCTACCAAACCCCCCTGGGACCCCCCCTAATTCCCCCCCCAGGGGGCTTTTTACCCACCCCGGCGACCCCAAAAACCTCCAGGGGACCCCCAAATCCCCCCCAAATCCCCCAAACCCCTTCGATCCCCCCCAAACCCCAAATTGCCCCCCCCAGGACTACCAAAACCCCCAAAATCCCCCCTAATACCCCCCCAGGGGGCTTTTTACCCGCCCCAGCAACCCCAAAAACCTCAGGGGACCCCCAAACCCCCCCCAAATCCCCCAAACCCCTTCGATCCCCCCCCAAACCCCCAAATTACCCCCCCAAACCCCAAATTGCCCCCCCATGGCTACCAAAACCCCCCAAAATCCCCCCTAATTCCCCCCCCAGAGGGCTTTTTACCCACCCCGGCGACCCCAAAAACCTCCAGGGGACCCCCAAACCCCCCCCAAAATCCCCCAACCCCCCCCCCAAATCCCCCAAACCCCTTCGATCCCCCCCAAACCCCAAATTGCCCCCCCATGGCTACCAAAACCCCCCAAAATCCCCCAAATTCCCCCCCCAGGGGGCTTTTTACCCGCCCCAGCGACCCCAAAAACCTCCCGGGGACCCTAAAACCTCCCCGGGGGCCACCCCAAAAGCCACGCCGGTTGCCCCCCACCCCAAAAAAATGTGCCCCCCCCCCCAAAAAAACTCACCAGGAAGAGGTACTGCAGGCCGTAGATGATGGAGTTTATCGTCAGGACGGGCTTCCAGTCCTCTCTGGGGACACAGCCCGGGGTCACCGTGGCTACCAAGGCCACCAGCCAGGTAGCCACGGCCACCCCCTACCCCCCCCGTGACCCGTCGGGGCCGGGGGGGGCACGATTCGTCCCCTTCTCCCCCCAAAAAGGGAAAAAAGGGGAGAAACGGGGGCGGTGGCCGCCTCAAAGGGGTTGGTAGCCACTTTTTAAAACTTGGTAGCCACCTCAAAGGGGTTGGTAGCCCACCTGAGGATGTTGAGGCAGACGTTGCCCTCCAGGTCGATGTTGGGGTGGTAGACCATCGTCTCGCACTTCACCTTGGGGGGGTCGTGGGGGTAGCCCTGGCCGACCTGCAGGGGGGAAAAGTGGCTACCAGAAAGGGCTCGGTGGCTACCTGGGAGGTGGCGGTGGCCACCTGGGTGGCGTCCCTACCCCAAATCGCACAGAGGGTGTGGGCCACGGTTGTGGCGCAGCGGGGAAGCCACGGGGTGGTGGGAGCGGTTTGGTGGCCACTGGTCGTGGTTTGGTGGCCACCGAGCTCTGGTCACTGTCCCGACGCACCGAGTGGCCACTGGTCGTGTCCAGGTGGCCACCAAGCCCCCCCAGCCCACTTATGATGTTTAGGGCCAATCAGTGGCCACTGGTCACCCCTCGGTGGCCACACAGCGGACACTTGGCTACTGGTCTGCTCTCAGTGGCCACCGAGCCCTGGTCCCTGTCCCGACGCACCGAGTGGCCACTGGTCATGGCCAGGTGGCCACCAAGCCCCCCCATCCCACCCCTGATGTTTAGGGCGAATCAGTGGCCACTGATCACCCCTCAATGGCCACAGGGTGGACACTTGGCTACTGGCCTGCTCTCGGTGGCCACCAAGCCCTGGTCGCTGTCCCGACGCACCAAGTGGCCACTGGTCCTGTCCAGGTGGCCACCAAGCCCCCTGGGCCCACCCCTGATGTTTAAGGCGAATCAGTGGCCACTGGTCACCCCTCGGTGGCCACACAGCGGACACTTGGCTACTGGTCTGCTCTCAGTGGCCACCGAGCCCTGGTCCCTGTCCCGACACACTGAGTGGCCACTGGTCATGGCCAAGTGGCCACCAAGCCCCCCAACCCCCTTTAAAGTATAGGTTGAATCTGTGGCCACCTGTCACACTTCAGTAGCCACACAGTGGACACTTGGCTACTAGTCTGTTCTCAGTGGCCACCAAGCCCTGGTCCCTGTCCCGACGCACCGAGTGGCCACTGGTCATGGCCAGGTGGCCACCAAGCCCCCCCAGCCCACCCCTGATGTTTAGGGCGAATCAGTGGCCACTGGTCACCCTTCAGTGGCCACAGGGTGAGCAGTTGGCTACTGGTCTGCTCTCAGTGGCCACCACCCCGTGGTCCCCATCCCAACGCACTAGGTAGCCACACGTCACCTTCTGGTGGCCACAGGTCCCAACTTGGTGGCCACAGGTCCCAACTTGGTGGCCACCACCACCCCCAGCCCATTTTGGTGGTCCCGGGGGGGGAATTTGGTGGCCACGGGTCCCAACTTGGTGGCCACCACCAACCCCAGCCCATTTTGGTGGTCCCAGGGGGAATTTGGTGGCCACGGGTCCCTGTTTGGTGGCCACCACCACCCCCAGCCCATTTTGGTGGTCCGGGGGGGGAATTTGGTGGCCACGGGTCCCAACTTGGTGGCCACCACCAACCCCAGCCCATTTTGGTGGTCCCAGGGGGAATTTGGTGGCCACAGGTTCCCCCTTGGTGGCCACCGGTCCCAACTTGGTGGCCACCACCACCCCCAGCCCATTTTGGTGGTCCCAAGGGGGAATTTGGTGGCCACGGGTCCCAACTTGGTGGCCACCACCAACCCCAGCCCATTTTGGTGGTCCCGGGGGGAATTTGGTGGCCACGGGTCCCAACTTGGTGGCCACAGGTCCCAACTTGGTGGCCACCACCCCCCCCAGCCCATTTTGGTGGTCCCGGGGGGAATTTGGTGGCCACGGGGCCACCCCGGCGCGGGACTGACCTTAAAGCTGAAGACGAATTTCCCTCCCTTGTAGAAACCCTAAAAGAGAGACACAGGGGTCATGGGGGGGGGGGCAGCATTTTGGGGACGTTTATAGGGGAAATTTTTGGGGGGGGGGGGGGGACACGGGGGACCCCAAAGGGACGTGAGGGTGTCCTGAGAGGGGGGCAGGGATGGGGGGACCCCAAAGGGACACTGGGGGGGGTGACAAAAGGGGGGGGGGTGACAGTGGGGCTCTGTAGGGCCAGGAAGGGATTTGGGGTGGGATATAGGATATGGGGCACAGGACTCTGGGGAGGGGGGTGGGACACCCAGGAGGGGGACGGGGGGGGCAGGGGGTGACGGGGGGGTGACAATGGGGGGGGTAAAAATGGGGCGGTGACAATGGGGGTTCTGTAGGGCCAGGAGGGATTTGGGGTGGGATATAGGATATGGGGCACAGGACCCCGGGGGGAGGGTGTGGACAGCCAGGAGGGGGATTGGGGGGGCAGGGGGTGACAATGGGGTGACAAAAAGGGGGGGGGACACTGGGGGGGGGGTGACAAAGGGGCTCTGTAGGGCCAGGAGGGATTTGGGGTCGGATATAGGATATGGGGCAAAGAACCCCTGCGGGGGGGTGGGGACGGCCAGGAGGGGGATTGGGGGGGCAGGGGGTGACGGGGGGGTGACAATGGGGTGACAAAGAGGGGGGGGGGACACAATAGGGCTCTGTAGGGCCAGGAGGGGATTTGGGGTGGGATATAGGATATAGGACACAGGACCCAGGGGGAGGATGGGGACAGCCAGGAGGGGGATTGGGGGGGGGCAGGGGGTGACAATGGGGTGACAAAGGGGGGGGGGACACTGGGGGGGTGACAAAGGGGCTCTGTAGGGCCAGGAGGGATTTGGGGTCGGATATAGGATATGGGGCAAAGAACCCCAGGGGGAGGGTAGGGATGGCCAGGGGGGGTTGGGGTGGGCAGGGGGTGACGGGGGGGTGACAATGGGGTGACAAAGAGGGGGGGGGGACAATGGGGGTTCTGTAGGGCCAGGAAGGGATTTGGGGTGGGATATAGGGTATGGGGCACAGGACCCTGGGGGGGATGGGGACAGCCAGGAGAGGGATGGGGGGGGGCAGGGGGTGACAATGGGGTGACAAAAAGGGGGGGGGACACTGGGGGGGGGGTGACAAAGGGGCTCTGTAGGGCCAGGAGGGATTTGGGGTCGGATATAGGATATGGGGCAAAGAACCCCAGGGGGAGGGTAGGGATGGCCAGGGGGGGTTGGGGTGGGCAGGGGGTGACGGGGGGGTGACAATGGGGTGACAAAGAAGGGGGGGGACAATGGGGGGGGGCAGTGGGGGGGTCCCCACCTCGTCGGGGCAGATGAGCAGGCGGAAGTGCAGGAGGTCGTCCTGGTCCGAGAAGTCGATCTCGCACGTCTTGGGCAGGTTCAGCTCGTTGATATCTGGGGGGGGGGGGGGGGGCACAAATTGGGGGGGCTCAGCCCCTCCCCCCGCCATCCCAGTGCTCCCAGTAAGGCCGTACTGGGAGCGCTGAGGCTTGGGGTCCCGTTTCAGTCCCAGTTCGCTCCCAGTTTGCTCCCATTTCAATCCCAGTTTGGTGCCACCCCCCCCCCCCCAAAAGCAGCGCTGTTGCCCCCCCCCCCTCCCAGTATTCCCAGTATGCCCATTACCAGCACCAGTCTGCACCCACGCTGCAGTTATACTGGGACCAGTATGCAGACAGCACTGGGGTTATACTGGGATCGCTGCTTGCTCCATACTGGGACCAGTGCCATAATGGGGCCGTACTGGGATGAGTGAGTGCCCAGCACTGGGGTCATACTGGGACCGTACTGGGACCAGTGGGTGCTGCCTGCTAGGGTCATACTGGGACCAGTTGGCCCCCCACTACGCCCATACTGGGACCAGTGCTCTCCTCTCCATTAAACGGGGCCATACTGGGACCAGTGGGCTCTGCTCCTTTAACTGGGCCATACTGGGATCAGCCGCCCTCCCCTCTCTAAAGCCATACTGGGACCAGTGGCTCCCCCCATCACAGCCATACTGGGACAACCGTGTGCTGCCCACTAACGTCATACTGGGACCAGTACCCCCCACCTTTAAGGCCATACTGGGACCAATTACCCCTCACCACAGCCATACTGGGACCAGTACCACTCTTCTCCATTAAATGGGGCCATACTGGGACCCGTGCATGCCCCCCCCCAGTCCCCCACTCCAGTCCCTCCCAGTTCCCCTCCAGCTCCCCCAGTCCCACCCAGTCTCCCCCCAGTCCTTCCCAGTTCCCCCCCCACTCCCTCCCAGTTACCTCCCAGACCTTCCCAGTCAATCCCAACCCTCCCAGTTACTCCCCCAGCCCCTCCCAGTCCCCATCCACTTCCCCAGTCCCTCCAGTTACCCCTCCAGTCACCCACCAGTCCTTCCCAGTCCCTCCCAATCCCCCCAGTTACCCCCCCAACACCTCCCAGTTACCCCCTCAGTCCCTCCCAGTTCCCCTCCACTCCCTCTCAGTCTCTCCCAGTACCCCCCAGTCCCCCTCCACTCCTTCCCAGTCCATAACCTGGTCCCCCTAGGTATCCTCCCAGTCCCCCCAGTTACCTTCCCAGTCCCCCTCTACTCCCTCCCAGTTACTCCCCAGTTTATCCCAGTCTCTCCCAGTCCCTCCCCGGTCCCCCTAGTTACCCTCCAGCCCCCCCAGTATCTCCCAGTCCTCCCAGTTCCCCCAGTTACCCTCCCAGTCCCTCCCAGCCCCCCCGGTTACCCCCCAGTCCCCCTCCCCTCTCTCCTAGTCCTTCCCAGTCCCCCACCCCCATCCCCTTAGTTACTCTCCCAGTTCCCCCAGTCCCTCCACTTCCCCCCCAGTCCTTCCCAGTCCCTCCCAGTCCCCCCAGTTACCCTCCCAGCCCCCCCAGTCTCTCCCAGTCCCCCCAGTCACTCCCCCAGTCTCTCCCAGTCCCCTCCCAAGTCTCTCCCAGTCCCCCCAGTTACCCTCCCAGCCCCCCCAGTCTCTCCCAGTCCCCCCAGTCCCTCCCAGTCCCCCCCAGTCACCCTCCCAGCCGTCCCAGTCCCCCCCAGTCTCTCCCAGTCCCCCCCAGTATCTCCCAGTCCCCCCAGCTCCCCCCCCAGTCCCTCCCACTCCCCCCCCAGTCCCCCCCAGTTACCCTCCCAGTCCCTCTAGTTACCCTCCCAGCCCCCCCAGTCCCTCCCAGTCCACCTCCACTCCCTCCCAGTCCTTCCCAGTCCCTCCCAGTCCCCCCCCCCCCAACCTTTCTGGATGCGGAGCTGCGCGGCCGAGGCCTTTTTGCTGGTGCCCTTGGTGCCTCCGGCCGATTCCTCCTCCTTCTTCTGCTGCTTCAGAGAGAACAGCTTGATCATCCTGCCGGGCCGGGACCGGAACCGGAACCGGAACCGGGACCGGGGCCAGGGGGGGGGCGGCGGAGCCGGGGCTGGGCCCCCCCCGGCGGGGAGGAGGCGGCGGCGGCGGCGGAACCGGGCCCGGAACGGAGGAGGCGAGGAGGAGGCGGCGGCAACGGCCGGCACCGCTCGGCAACTTCCGGAAGGGCTTCGGGCTTTTCCGGAAGGGCTTCGGGGATTTCCGGAAGGCTTCGGGTTTTTACGGAAGGGGTTCGGGGCTTTACGGAAGGGTTCGGGTTTTTACGGAAGGAGTTCGGGTTTTTCCGGAAGGGTTCGGGGATCTTCGGGAGGTTCCCCGAAGGTTTCGGGGTTCTTCGGGAACTTCCGGAAGAGCTTTTTCGGCTCGTTCCGGAAAAAGGCTTCGGGTGTCTCCGGAAGAGCTTCGGGATTCTACGGAAGGGGCTTCGGGGATCTCCGGAAGCTCTTCGGGGTTTTCCGGAAGTTGCTTCGGATCCCTCCGGAACGGCTTCGGGGCTCTCCGGAATGCCTTCGGGTTTTTCCGGAACGGCTTCGGGATTCTCCGGAAAGAAGCCTGGGGGGGGGGGGGGGGGAATCGGAGGTTTCCGGACAAGGTTCGCGAAGGCCCCCGGAGCGCTTCGGGTTCGGCCGGAAGGAACGGGACTCGTTCCGGGGTCTTCCCTTCGGCTGTTTCCGGAAGGAGTTCGGCTTTTTCCGGATTCTTTTACCGGCGTTCTGCCCAGGAAGGGCTTTCGGCTCTTTCCGGAACTCTTCGGCTCTTTCCGGCTCCGCGCTCACCTCCCCGCCGCCTTCGTGTCTCTCCGGAAAGCTTCGGCTTTTTCCGCCTCCCCTCCCCTTATCCACCAGCCAATCCCGTGGCGGGGAGGAAGTTTGAGGCGCTCTGATTGGCTCAGCCGGTGCCAGGGGAAGGGCGGGGCCTCGCTGCCCTTGCGTGGGCGCCGCCATCTTTGTTGAGGGCATTTCTCCCCTATGGGATGGGAGCTTAATGGGACCAGTTCCCCCCTCCCAGTCCCTCCAGTAAGGCTGCAGTGGGATCAGTCCCCCCAGTCCCAGTGCCCCTGGGCCAGCTGCAGCCCTCACAGCCCAGTAAGGCCCAGTCCAGCCCCCAGCAGGCTTCAGGACAAGGGTCGAAGGGTGGAAACCCCAAAAAGGGGAGATCCTAAAAATGGGGGGAACCCAAAAAAGGGGAGACCCCAGGGCCGGATCCTGCCCCAAAACGCAAAGGAGGCTGAGAAATGGCTTTATTTCTTTAATAGACGCAAACAACGGGGTGAGGGGGGGGGACAGGGACACCCCCAGGGTAAAAGGAACGGGTCACCCCCTTCTCCCTCCTCGCCCTGCTCCCTGAGGACGCCAGCTCCGCGCCCCCAGCCCCAAAATCCCCCCTCCCCCGGGTTAAAAGGGCAGGGTTTTAGGGTGCCAGGAGGGTGGGAGGGGGAGGCGGGGACCCTTCAGCCCCATCCAGGGGGCCGAGGGACTCGAGGGCGGCGCAGAACTTGCGGTCGCCGAAGGCGGCGCTGAGCCGCTCCTCGAAGAAACGCTGCAGGCCCAGGATGGACTGCACGTCCGCCTTATCCTGGGGGGGGGGGGGGGAAAAGGGGAGAAATTAGGGGATTAAAGGGGGGGGGGCAGAACCTTTTAGGATCCCCCAGGGGGGGCGTCGGGGGTCTCCCCACCTCCGTCAGGCGGTTGAACTGGCGGATCATGCGCCAGACGTCGCGGGCGAACTCCTCGGGGTGGCCGTAGCCCGGGGAGAGCTTCCCCTGCAGCTTGGCGCGGATCAAGGTCAGGTCGATGGCGTCGCAGCCCTCCTAAAAAGGGGGGGGGAGGAACAGCAGGGAGGTGGATCCCAAGCGGGTGGATCCCCCCCAGCAGATCCCGAGGGGCGTGGGACTCACCAGGGAGCTGGAGAGGCGGTGCAGGGGCCGCCAGGGCTCGTGGCAGAGCAGCTGGAGCAGGACGTACTCGCACTTCTGTGTGGGGAGGGAAAAAAGAGGTCAAACGGATCCCTTTCGATCCCTTTCCCGGCGTGGGATCCCTCGGATCCCGCTCGGGAAATACCCACCCGCTGGTCTGTGGGGCAGAGGGCGGGGGGCTGCTCCTCCGTGGGGCCGGGGCAGGAGGGGGCGAGGTCCTCGCCGGGGGGCGCCGGGTCCTGGCACAGGAGGCAGAGCCAGTCGTGGCTGTGGGATCGCAGAGGGATCGGGTGAGGGGAGCGGGTGGATCCCACCGCACCCAGCTCGCTCCCTGCTGGGAGCTGGGGGGGAGTGGATCCCGCGGGGAGCAGCTCCCCTGCCCGTAAAGAAACGCCCGACTCCCCGCGGGGATCCCAGCAGTGGATCCCAAATGATATGGGGTTGGTGTGTAGATCCCCAGCTGGATCCCAAGAAGAGCGGAGCCCCAGCTGGGGTAGATTCAGCGGCTTCCCGCAGGATTTTGGGATCAGCAGGCCGAGAGATCCCCACTGTGGGGGGGGTTGAGGGGTGGATTCCCACACGGACCCCAAAAAGCGGATCCCTGGGGCGCTGGGGGCAGTCAGCCCCCCACAGGGGATCAAGAGCGGATCTCCAGGGATCGCAGGCAGGTCCCTGGATGGATCTGAGAGAGCAGATCCCCAGGGATCCATAGGATTGGCTCCAGCACTCACTGAGGATCTCAAGATTGGGGGAAAAAATTGCATTTGTGGAGGGAGAGATGGATCCCAGAGGCCAGCGAGCACCCAGGGGATCTGTGACAGCCCGGGAATCCCCTCCTGAAGAGACAGGATCCCAAAAGATCGGGATCCCTGAAGATCCAGGGAGCGGATCCCTTGAGATCAACCCCTTCCCCAGGCGGGCAACCCAGAGCAGGGAGGATCCCACACCCGAGGAACCCCCAAGGGGCCGGGGAGCAGGGGGCAGGAGCGGATCCCAGGGATCTCAGGGGATCCGGGGAGGGGACGAGGGTGGATCCCAGCAGATCCCTGAGGACCAGACGTACCCGGGGACCTCGTGGAGGGCGGGGAGGTGGCAGTCGAGGTGGTAGCAGCGCTCGCAGAGGTCGCACATCACCACGGCGCCGGCCTGGCAGCAGACGCGGCAGCAGGAGACGTTGCGGGAGGTCCTGGGGGGGGCGGCGGCGGCGGCGGGTGGGGGGATTTCGGGGGGGGGGGGGGGGCAGCACCCCAGGGTGCTCGGGGGGCAGCCCCGGCGGCTTCACGTCCCCGATGGGCGACTCCTGCTGCTCCTCCTGCGAGGGGTTAAGAAAAAAAATAAGGGGGGGGGGACGCAGCGGGGTGAGATAAAAGGGACAAAAAGGACGCGAGGACGGATGGACGGACAGACGGACGCTCACCTTGATAGCAGGAGGCGGTGGCGGGGGGGGGGTGGGGGCCCAGGGCTGCGCCCCCCCCCTCTCGATGATGATGAGGTTGAATTCTTCGGCCGTGGTGCCGGGGAAGACGCGGAAGGAAGGGGGCTGAGCCGCCCCCGCCAGGTCCAGGTCCAGGCGCTCCAGGCTGACCCGCGGCACTTTGCGGAGGAGGGGGGGCCCCAAATCCCCCCGGGGGTGGCTGCTGGCGTGGGAGGGGGGGGGGTTTAGGATTTTGGGGGGGGGTCCTGAAGGCTTTGGGAGGATTTGGTTGGGGTAGAACCCTTTTGTCACCCCCCAGATGCCCCCAGGAATTGGGGGGGGGGCACACAAGGGACAGGGGGGCCCAGCAAACCCCCCCTGGGGGCTCAGCAACCCCCCCTCGGGGTCCCAGACACCCCCCCGGGGGTCCCAGACACCCCCCCCGGGCACAAAGGGGGGGGACAACAAGGGATGGGGGGACCCCAAGAGGAAGTGACAGGGACACGGAGGTCACAGGAGCCTCGGGGAGGTGGGGGGAAAAGGGACAAGAAGGGTGGGGGGGGCCCCAGCTGCCCCCCATGTGGGGACACAAGGGGCAGGGGGAGCAGGGGGTGTCCTGATTGTCCCCATCTCCCCCCCCCCCCCCCTCCAATTTTTCCTCGTTACCGCTTAACGAGCAGCTTCTTAACGAACTTCTCCTCCCCGGGGGGACTCCCACGTTTTCTCCTGAAGCAGTTTGGGGGGGGGGGGGGGGGCCATCAGGGCACCTTCCCAGAGGTGAAAGCACCTCGGGGGGGCCCTGGGCGACCATCCCCAAAAAAAAAATGGGACGGGAGGGGGTGGCAGAGGGGACACCAAGTGACAAAGGCCACTCACCGCTTCGTTCCCGTGACAGCAGCTTCAGGAGAGGAGTTGCCTGCTGAGAAAATCCACGTCAGGGCCTTCCTCCCTCTCCTCCTCCTCCTCGCCCCCCCCCAAAACGCCCCCCCCCCGTGTCACCCCCCACGCTCACCCAGCTCCGCACCGGCGTCCCTGGGGGTCTCGGTCACCTGAGGGTCAAGGTGGGGAGGGGACAGGTTGGGACAGCCCAGTTCCTCGGTCCCCGAGGGCAGTTGAGGCGTCCCCAGCCCCCCCCACCCTCTTGGGGGTCACCGGGGGGCCCCCCCCCCGGCCTTGTCCCCAATTTGGGGTCCCTCGGGGGGCCGCAGGAGGGGGCTGGGGGCGTATTGCCCTTCGCTGACCACCGTGGTGTGAGGGGAAACCTGAAAACGAAGAAAAAAAGGGGGACAGTGAACGAGGGGGGGGGCACACAGAGGTACAAAATCCCCCCCCAAAAATAAATCCAGGCCTTGTGTCCCCCCCCCCACCCCAGGGGTACCTGCGAGGGGCCCGCAGTGGGGCTGGCGGCCGGCGGCTGGGGGCTGAGGGGCGGCGGGGGGAGGCTGCGCTCCGAAACGATGGTGCCTGCGAAGAAGGGGGGGGGGTCAGCAGGGAGCCCCCCCGCATTTTTGTCCCCCAAAAAAGGCGTCCCCTAAGTGGGGGGGGGGCGCCCACCGAAGCTCTCGGCGCTCTTGGTCCAGGCGTTGGGGTCCCACTTGAATTTCATGTCGCCCTGCGGCTCCACGGGGTCCACGATCATCTTCAGGGCGCGGTGGAGCTGGAAATAAATCTGGGGGGGGGGACACGGGGACACGGGGAGGGGGGTGGTCACCACGGGGGGACCTCAGCGAGGGGGGGGGCGCAGGTGGTAGGGCCCCCAGGGGGGCCATCACGCTGTGGGGACATCAAGGGGACGTGTGGCAGAGCTCAAAGGCCATTTGTCACATCTTGGGGACACCAAGGGGACACGTGGCAACCCCCCCGGGCCACTTGTCACATCCTGGGGACACCAAGGGGACACGTGGCAGGACACCAAGGTCACTTATCACCTCGTGGGGACACATGGCAGCACCCTAAGGCCACTTGTCACCTCGTGGGGACCCCAAGGAGACACGTGGCAGCCCCCCAGGACTACTTGTCACCTCGTGGGGACATCAACGGGACGTGTGGCAGGACACCAAGGCCACTTGTCACCTTGTAGGGACCCCAGGAGGACACATGGCAGCCCCCCAGGGCCACTTGTCACCTTGTGGGGACACCAAGGGGACAGGTGGCAGCACCCCAAGGCCACTTCTCACCTCGTGGGGACCCCATGGGGACAAGTGGCAGAGCCCCAAGGGCACCCATCACACTGTAGGGACACCAAGGAGACACGTGGCAGAGCCCAAAGGCCACTTGTCACCTCATGGGGACCCCAGAGGACACATGGCAGCCCCCCAGGGCCACTTGTCACATCCTGGGGACACCAAGGGGACATGTGGCAGGACACAAAGGTCACTTATCAGCTCGTGGGGACACGTGGCAGCACCCTAAGGCCACTTGTCACCTCGTGGGGACACCAAGGGAAAACATGGCAGCCCCTCAAGGCCACTTGTCACCTCGTAGGGACCCCAAGGGGACACGTGGCAGCCCCCCAGGACTACTTGTCACCTCGTGGGGACATCAAGGGGACATGTGGAGGAACACCAAGGCCACTTGTCACCTTGTAGGGACCCTGGGGGGACACGTGGCTGCCCCCCAAGGCCACTTGTCACCTTGTGGGGGCATCAAGGGGACGTGTGGCGGGACACCAAGGCCACTTATCACCTCGTGGGGACACGTGGCAGCATCCTAAGGCCACTTGTCACCTCATGGGAACCCCAGGAGGACACATGGCAGTGCCCCAAGGCCACTTGTCACATCTTGGGGGACCCCAAGGGGACGTGTGGCAGAGCCCCAAGGGCACCCATCACACTGTAGGGACCCCAAGGAGACATGTGGCAGAGCCCGAAGGCCACTTGTCACCTCATGGGGACCCTAGGGGGACACATGGCAGCCCCCCAAGGCCACTTGTCACATCCTGGGGACACCAATGGGACACGTGGCAGGACACCAAGGTCACTTATCACCTCGTGGGGACACATGGCAGCATCCTAAGGCCACTTGTCACCTCATGGGAACCCCAGGAGGCCACATGGCAGTGCCCCAAGGCCACTTGTCACCTCGTGGGGACCCCATGGGGACAAGTGGCAGAGCCCCCAGGGGGCCCATCACACTGTAGGGACCCCAAGGAGACACGTGGCAGAGCCCAAAGGCCACTTGTCACCTCGTGGGGACCCCAGAGGACACGTGGCAGCCCCCCAAGGCCACTTGTCACATCCTGGGGACACCAATGGGACACGTGGCAGGACACCAAGGTCACTTATCACCTCGTGGGGACACGTGGCAGCACCCTAAGGCCACTTGTCACCTCGTAGGGACCCCAAGGGGACATGTGGCAGCCCCCCAGGACTACTTGTCACCTCGTGGGGACATCAAGGGGACGTGTGGCGGGACACCAAGGCCACTTGTCACCTCGTGGGGACCCCATGGGGACAAGTGGCAAAGCCCCCAGGGGGCCCATCACACTGTAGGGACCCCAGGGAGACACATGGCAGCACCCTAAGGCCACTTGTCACCTCGTGGGGACACCTGGCAGGACACCAAGGCCACTTATCACCTCGTGGGGACACATGGCAGCATCCTAAGGCCACTTGTCACCTCATGGGAACCCCAGGAGGCCACATGGCAGTGCCCCAAGGCCACTTGTCACCTCGTGGGGACCCCATGGGGACAAGTGGCAGAGCCCCCAGGGGGCCCATCACACTGTAGGGACCCCAAGGAGACACGTGGCAGAGCCCAAAGGCCACTTGTCACCTCGTGGGGACCCCAGAGGACACGTGGCAGCCCCCCAGGGCCACTTGTCACATCTTGGGGACACCAAGGGGACATGTGGCAGGACACCAAGGCCACTTATCACCTCGTGGGGACACGTGGCAGCATCCTAAGGCCACTTGTCACCTCATGGGGACCCTGTGGGGACATGTGGCAAGCCCCCAGGGCAACTTGTCACCTCGTAGGGACCCCAGGAGGACACGTGGCTGCCCCCCAAGGCCACTTGTCACCTCGTGGAGACCCCAGGAGGACACGTGGCTGCCCCCCAAGGCCACTTGTCACCTCGTGGAGACCCCAGGAGGACACGTGGCTGCCCCCCAGGGCCACTTGTCACCTCATGGGGACACGTGGCTGCCCCCCAAGGCCACTTGTCACCTTGTGGGGACCCCAAGGGGACACGTGGCAGCCCCCCAGGGCCACTTGTCACACCGCGGGGCCACACAGCAGCACCCACCCATCACCCCCAAGGGCCCCACCACGACCCCAAGACCCCACCGCAGCCCCCAGGGACCTCAGAGCAGAATCCGGGTGACACCGTGAGGCCAAGACCCCCCCGTTAACCCCTCGGGGGGGGCGGTTTGGGGACAGATTTCCCCCCCCCCAGCAGCTCACCAGCTTCTTGGAGAGCAGCAGCGCCGTGCTGTTGTCGCTCTCCAGGGCCCAGGAGGTGAAGCGCAGGACGTGCTCCTGGTGCCTCTGCAGCTTGGTCATGGCCCAGTGCTGCCTCTCCAGCTTCTCCTGCTGCCCCTCCGTCACCTTCTGCGGGGAGGGGGACACGGGGGGAAGGCGGGGAAGGGGCGCACGGAGAAGCGGGGGGCGCGGGGAGGGAGGAACGGCTCACCTGGGCGTCGCTCACCAGCACCTTGCCGCGTTTGTTGAGCTCCTTCATGATCTGCAGGATGGCCATCTTCACGTCCACCTGCACCCGCTTCTGCACGTCCGTCACCTGCCGGATGCTGCCAGAGGGGGAAAAGATGAGAACGTGGGGGGGAAACGAGCCCCTCTGGGGGCAAATAACCCCCCCCGGGGGGAAATAATACCCCTCTGGGGGCAAATAACCCCAAATATTCATCCCAACGGGGTAGGGGGGGGCACGTACGAGCTGCGCACTTCCTTGGTGGAGCGCTGGAGGCTGGCGTGTTTGTCGCCCAAGCGTTTGACCAGCGTGGCCAGCATCTTGCGCTGGTTCCTCACCGCGTCCTCCAGGAACTGGTACCTGAAAGATGGGGGGGCAGAAAAGGGGCTGGGAACTCCAAAAACGCCCCCAAAACCATGCCCAGCCCCAGCCGGAGAGGCCAGAATCGGCCCCAGTGACCCCACGGCTCCTGGGCACGCAGCGGAGGAGCAAGAGCTGTAGTTAACCCCCTCCATAATTACCTAACTTCCTCATTAATTTATTAATTAGCCATTGAAACGCACAGTTTGTTTGGGTTAAGGGGGCTGAGCTAAAAAAAAAAAAACAAAAAACAAAAACCAAATATTTACCTATTTGCATTAATTGCATTTGGCCCTACGTATCAATGCTGCTTTTAATACCCCTAATCAACTGGTTAATTAATAAAACTAATTATCTGCTCATCTAGACACAAACTAATCACCAATTTAACCAGGCAACTCAACCACTAACGAGTTATTAACTGAAAATCAATTAATTCAATTAGCTAAGATTATTAAATTCATTTTTAATGGCTGACAAACCAGCTACCTCCACCTCCTTAAAGCCTAAACCCGATTTAACCTCCCCAAAACCCCACCTTAACAACTCCCCCACCCAAAAAAAAACATTTAAATCCTCCAGGACAAAGTAATTAGCTAATTACCAAGTTAACTAATCAGTTCAGCAGCATATTTTTCAGTTAAAACTGGAAATTAACAAAAAAAATGATGTGTTCCTTGGTCAATCTCTTCAGGAATAAGATTACTGCAAAATCAGCTAATAATAAAATTCATTTTTTACTTAAAAATTGACAATAATTAGCTGATCAACTAACTTAAATTTGCCTTAATAGTTAACGAAGCAACTTATGTGTTTATTTATCCTCTTAATTACTAATTAAAACACATTTAAAGCACTACATGGCCTCAGTGATAGGAGTTATTTGAGCCAAAAAATAAACATTTCAGCCATCTAACGCCCCAGGAACCTGGGGCTCGAAGCGCTAACAAGCCGGCTGGTCCAGGCACTAATTAATCAGCCTTTTTGCTTAATTAAGGGGCAGTTCATTAACTCACTGGTGGTCCTTGTGGGTGTTGAGCTGGCAGTCCCGGCAGGTGAGCACATCGCAGGTTTGGCAGAAGAGGACGAGCGGCTCGCTCTTGTGCACGGCGCAGTAGACGGCGTGCTCGCCCTCCTTGGCCCGGGTGTTGCCTGTGGGGTGATGTCACCGCGATGTCACCACGATGTCACCGTGACGTCACCGAGCAAGGACGTAGCAAACCTGCCCGGTGGCTGGGATGGGATAGAAACGCCGCCGGGTGCAGCCTGGGGGCGTGAGGGCACCGCGTGGGGACGGGTGGTGACAGCGGGGTGACAAGGTGACAACGGGGTGACAACAGGGTGACAACAGGGTGACAAACCTGCGGCTCGGACCGTGTGGTCCTTGGTGTACTTGACCCTCTGGTGAGCCTCCACGCAGGTCTCGCAGAGCGGCTCCGAGCACTCCACGCAGAAGCTGGTGGCCGGCGCGTTGTCCTCGCAGCTGGTGCAGCACTGCGGGGAGTGGGGGGGGCGTGGGGGGGGGTCAGGGGCTCCCCGAGCTCGTTAACACCCTAATTAACGATTAATTAACGTTACCTGGGTGGAGGCCTGGCTGTCGGCGGCTGCCTCAGGCCGGCTGTCCTTTAGGAAGTAGTTCTCCACCACGTCCTGCAGGTAGCACTGCTGCTTGCACACCGGGCAGTTGACCACTGAGGGGACAACGAGGAGGGGGCGTCAAGGGGGGGGGGGGGACGACACTGCCACCCCCCCCCCCCTCATCAGACCCCAGGACCTCCTGGGTGCCCCCCATCCCCTCCCCGTTTCATTTTGGGGTCTCCTGCCCCCACCCCAATTGTCCCCCGGGTCTTCTGCCCCCACAATTATCCCCCCCAGAGACTCCTGACCCCCCCCCCAATTGCCCCCCCATTCTCCTACCCCAAAATTGTCCCCCTACAGTTGCCCCCCCATCCTCTCCTAACCCTCCCAATTGCCCCCCAGCCCCCCCCCCCCGGCTCTCCCACCCCCCAGCCCCCCCCAAATTGCCCCCCCCATCCTCTCCTACCCCCCCAGTACCAATTGCCCCCCCCAAGTGCCCCCTTAATTGCTCCCCAGCCCCCCCAGTTAACCCCCAGCCTCTCTTACCCTACCCCATTCCCCCCTCCAAACCCCTCAGTTACCCCCCAGTTGCCCCCCAGGCCCCTCCTAATTGCCCCCAGCCCCCTCCAACTGCCCCCCCAACTCACCTCAATTGCCCTCAGTACCAATTGCCCCCAGCCCCCCCAATTACCCCAGCCCCTCCAATTGCCCCCCAGCCCCCCCAATTGCCCCCCAAGTCACCTCAATCACCCCCCAGCCCCCCCAATTGCCCCCCAACTAACCTCAATTGCCCCCAGCCCCCCCAGTTGCCCATCAAACCCCCTCAATCGCCCCCCAGCATCCCCAGCTCACCCCAATTGCCCCCCAGCCCCCTCCACTTGCCCCCCAGCCCCTCCCAATTGCCCCCCAGCCCCCCCCAAATTGCCCCCAACTCACCTCAGTTACCCCCAGCCCCCTCCAATTGCCCCCCAACTCACCCCAATTGCCCCTGGCCCCTCCAATTGCCCCCCAGTCCCCCCCAATCACCCCCCAGCCCCCCCAACTCACCTCAATTGCCCCCCAGCCCCCCCAATTGCCCCCCAACTAACCTCAATTGCCCCTCAGCCCCCCCCAATTGCCCCCCAAGCCCTCCAATCACCCCCCAGCCCCCCCAACTAACCTCAATTGCCCCCCAGCCCCCCCCAATTGCCCCTCAAGCCCCCTCAATCGCCCCCCAACCCACCTCAATTGCCCCCCAGCCCCCTCCACTTGCCCCCCAGCCCCTCCCAATTACACCCGGCCCCTCCAATTGCCCCCCAGCCCCCCCCAATTGCCCCCCAAGTCACCTCAATCACCCCCCAGCCCCTCCCAATTGCCCCCCAGCCTTCCCCAATTGCCCCCCAGACCCCCTAACCCACCTCAATTGCCCCCAGCCCCTCCCAATTGCCCTCCAACCCACTTCAATCGCCCCCCAGCCCCCCCAATTGCCCCCCAGCTCCCCCCAATTGCCCCCAGTCCCCCCCAATTCCCCCCAACTCACCCCAATCGCCCCCCAGCCCCCCCTAATCACCCTCACCTGCCCCCTCACTCGGCCCCCCGTTGGCGGCGGCCGGCTCCGGGCCGGGCTGCAGGCACTGTCGGCAGAGCGAGTGGAGGCAGGGGAGCAGCCTCGGCTCCCTGGCGGCCCTGAGGCGCTCCCGGCAGCCGCCGCAGCGCTCCAGGAGGTCGGAGGCGTCCGGGCGCTTCGCCGGGCTCGACATGGCGGCCGCCGCCCCCCTCAGCCCCCTCAGCGGGGGGACCCACGAGCAGGCGCCGGAAGCGGCTCGCCGCGCCGCCAGCCAATCAGCGGCGGCTCCCAGCGGGGTGGGAGGGGATAAAGAGGGGATTGACAGGCCCGGCAAGCAATGGGGGGTGAGGGCGGGATGGCGGCGGAGGGAAGGAGGGGGAGGGGTTAAAGGGGGGTATTGGCCAATCAGGGTGGGGAGGTGGAACGGTGAGCCAATTGAAAGGGTGGGTGTTGAGGATTGACGGCGCGGGGATCCAATCCGCTCCTTCCGAGAGCTCCGCTCCCACGGTGTGAGGGCAGCTGCGGCTTAGAGACCGAGAGGGTGGCCTAGAAACCGCGGGGGTGGGCCGCGGGCCAATCAGCAGCCGGCTCCCCTCAGGGGAGGCGGAGCCTTTAAGACGGACGCGGCGCTCAGCCAATCCGCGCTTGGAATTGTCGAGAAGGCGGGCGGGCGGCGCTGATTGACAGCTCTCGGGGCCAACCATCTCGGCGAACACCTCAGGCGCCTCGCAGCTGCTCCGGAGTCACTCCGGTTTGGCCGCGGTGGGCGGCGGCGGCGGGGGAATGAGGGGGGGGGGGGCACGGAATGGGGACAGGGACGGGGACGGGGATTTGGGAGGGGGCCTGGGACCGGGATGGGGCCTTGGGATGGGGACGGGGACAGGAATGGGGCCTGGGAGGGGGACGGGGCCTGGGATGGGGCCTGGGATGGGGACAGGGCCTGGGGGTGTGGACGGGGCAAGGACAGGGCCTGGGACGGGGCCTGGGATGGGGACAGGAGCTTGGGATGGGGACAAGGACAGGGCCATGGGGCTGGGCTGGGGACAGGGACAGGGGTAGGGCCTTGGGATGGGGCCTTGGGTTGGGGACAGGGATGGGGACAGGGACAGGGACAGGCCCTGGGATGGGAACGGGGACGGGGACAGGGCCGAGACCCTGCCCTGATGTGGAGCTGGGTCTTGGAATGGGGCTGGGCCCGGCCCTGCTCAAGGCCCTGGGCCTGGCACGAGGCTTCCCACAGACAACCCGACCCTAAGCAGCGGCGTGAGGCAGGCCCAGCTCCCGCTGCCACCCCAAAACCACCGCCCTCGCCCAGAGCCGGGCCGGGCCAGCCCCGATCCTGCCCCATCCCGCCTCCCCTGTGCCACCCCCGCGCCTCCCCCCGCCTCATTCTGCTCCGTTTTTGCTTCTCAGCGGGTCCTGCACCCGATTCCAGCCCCGCAGGAGAAGCCCGCGGGTCCCCAAAGGAGCTCCGAGGTTCCCCAAGCGCTCGCCGCCGCGTGCTTGTGAGTGAAGACCCCATAGAAAGGATTTGACCCCATAAAAAGGATTTGACCCCATCGCCGGGGGGAGATTTGAAGTCTGGCCGTGTCCCCTGTTCCCAGTTTGGAGGGTCTCCCGCTCCCCAGTTCCCAGTTGGGGGGCTGTTACCAGTTTGAGAGGGGTTTCTCTCCCATTCCCAGTTTGGGGGCTCCTTGGTCCCCCATTCCCAGGCCCTCACAGGTGTCCCCAGGGCTTCTGTCACCCTTGGGTGTCCTCTTTCCATGCCAGCAGAGTGGCACCCAGCACTGAGGGGAGTTACTGGGAGTACTGGGGGGGGTTACTGGGAGCACTGGGTGACAGCAGTGTCCCCACAGGCACCATGTTCGTGGCTGAAGGCCCCTGGACATTGGTGGCCCCAGGGCAGCGTCCTACCCTCGTCCCTCCAGGTGAGCATCCCTGTCCCCTCGTGTCCCCTCACGTCCCTCTGTGTCCCCCCCTCAGTTCCCCCCAGGCCCACCACTGTGTCCTGGTGCCCCCATGTCCCTGCCTGTCCCCTCTGGGTGTCCCCTTTGTGTTCCCCCACGTTACCCGACGTCCCTTCTGGGTCCCCATGTCCCTCCACGCCCCCCCCCATGTCCCCTCCCTGCCCCTCCGTGGCATAGCAGACGTGTCCCCATGTCACATCCCGCTCTCCTCACACCACTCCACATCACTCCATGTGTCCTTCCGTGTCCCCATGTCACTTGGCACGTCCCCCGTGTCACTCTGTATGTCTCCTGCCCCCCCACGTCATGTTGTGTTACCCTTCCGTGTCCCCTGTGTCACTCTGTGTCCCCCATCCCACTCCACATGTCCCCAATGTCATTCTGCATGTCCCCCATCTCGTTCCACGTGTCCCTCATGTCACTTTGCATGTCCCTCTGCCTCCCAATCCCACTCCATGTGCCCCCCCATCACCCTACACGCCCCCCATCCCACCCCACATGCCCCCCATCCCACTCCACGTGCCCCCATCCCACCCTACACCTCCCCCATCCCACTCCATGTGCCCCCCATTCCACTCCACGCGCCCCCCATCCCACCCCACGTGCCCCCCATCCCACTCCACGTGCCCCCATCCCACCCTACACCCCCCCCATCCCACTCCACGTCCCCCCCATCCCACCCTACACCTCCCCCATCCCACTCCACGTGTGCCCCATCCCACCCTACACCTACACCCATCCCACTCCACGCACCCCCCATCACCCCACGCGCCCCCCACCACCCCATGTGCCCCCCATCCCACCCTACACCTCCCCCATCCCACTCCACGTGCCCCCCCCGTCACCCTACATGTCCCCTGTCCCACCCCACGTGCCCCCCATCCCACTCCACGCGCCCCCCATCACCCCACATGCCCCCCATCCCACCCTACACCTCCCCCATCCCACCCCACACCCCCCCCATCACCCCACGCGCCCCCCCCCCCACTCCCCCACCACCCCGTGCCCCCTCCTCACCTCCTCCCCTCTCTCCGCAGCACCCCCAGGACCACCCCCGCCGCCGCCTCCTCCTACCCCTGCCACCCCCCGCCGCCAGCACGACGCCGTCCCCGCGTCCCCACCGCCGCCACCGCCGCCGGGCCCTCACCGCTGCGCCGACTGCGGCAAAACCTTCGGCGCCCGCTCGCGCCTGGCGGTGCACCGGCGCGTCCACACCGGCGAGCGCCCTTTCGCCTGCGCCCACTGCGGCAAACGCTTCAGCCAGAGCTCGGCCCTGGGCCTCCACCGCCGCCTGCACACCGGCGAGCGGCCTCACGCCTGCGGCGAGTGCGGCAAAGCCTTCGCCGTCGCCTCCCACCTGGCGGTGCACCGGCGCGTCCACACCGGCGAGCGCCCCTTCGCCTGCGCCCACTGCGGGAAGCGCTTCAGCCAGAGCTCGGCGCTGGCCCTGCACCGCCGCGGCCACACCGGCGAGCGGCCGCACGCCTGCGGCGACTGCGGCAAAGCCTTCGCCGTCGCCTCCCACCTGGCCGCCCACCGCCGCATCCACACCGGGGAGAAGCCTTTCCCCTGCCCGCGCTGCGGCAAACGCTTCCGCCAGCGCTCCGGCCTCGTCACGCACCAGCGGGGGCACAAGTAGGAGAGGGGGCGCGGGGCCGGCGGCACCGGGGACGCCAAAATCCCCCCAAAAATAGGACGTCGGGAAGCCCCTTCGCTCTGCCCGTCAGCCTGCAGGTGGAAGGGGAGCGCCGCCGGAGCCCCGGTCTTGTCACGCTCACGAACCGCTTGGGGACACCGCAAAAAGCACCGAATGACACCAAAATCGCCTCCGGGCACCCCCCTGACCCCCGAAATGTAAGGCTCGGAGGATATCCTTAGCTCTGCCCATCGCCACGGGGTCGCCGCCAGCGCTTGTGGCCTCGCCACGTGCACTTGGGGACACGAGAAGCTTTTGGGGACACCGAAAAGGGGCCCCCGGTGCCACCAGGAACCTTCCCAGCCCGTCCTACGTGGAGAGAGGAGAATCCCCTTAACTCTGCCCCTTGCTGCGAGGACACCGCTTGTCACGCGCTCCTGGGGACACCGATAGCCTTGGGGACACCCCGCAGGCAGCTCCGGACACCCCGACCCAGGTTTGGACCCCCCAAACCTGCCCCCAGACCCCCCCCCCCCCCCAAGCAGCCTCAGACCCAGAGACCCCCATCCCTTGGGGATGTGCGGGTGGGAGCAGCACCAGGCCCCTAAATGGGGCAAAAAGCTGCAAAAAGGGGAAAAACTGCCCTTAAACACCCCCCTATAACATATATGGGAGGGGCGGGTGTCCCCTGCACCCCCGGGGGGGGGAAATTGGGGTATGATAGGGGGCGATAGTGGGGGCAGTGGTACGGAAGGGGTTAATACCACCGAGTCCGGGTCCTCCAAGCGGCACAGAGCGGCCCCTGGTGGGCCCCGAGTGCTTCCGGGGGCGCGGGGCGGTGTCTGCGGAGGCTCCGCGGTGTTGAGGTGATTTGGGGGGGGGGGGGATTTGGGGGGAGGACCCCAAAACCGGGCTCATTCCCCCCTCGGGCTCCCCCCATTCCCAGGACCCCCCACCTCCCACCTCAGGGAGCCCCTGACCCCCCCCCAGCTCTATGACCCCCCCCAAGACCCCCCTAGAACCCTCCGGGACCCCCTAGAACCCCCCCAGGAACCCCTAGAACCCTCCCAGACCCCCCTGGGCCCTCCCCAGACCCTTCTAGAACCCCTCTAGGACCCCCCCGGCCCCATCTCCCCCCCCTCAGCCCACCCTGCCCCCCCATTCCAAGCAGGGTCCTCTCTCTGGGCATGGGGGGGGAATCACACAAGTGCTGAGACCCCCCCCTCATAATCCCCTCCCCAAATTCTCCCCCCAGGCCATGAAGCAGCCAGGCAAGCAGCTCAGGGACCGGGATCTTGATGGGGGGACACCCCCCAGTGGCCATAAAGGTGAGTCCTGCCCCGGGGGGGGGGTGTTACGAAGGCGTATTATGGGGTGGGGGGCACGGAAGGGCAGGGGGTTTGTGGCTGGCCCCAGCCCTGGTCTGACCCCAGCCCCAAAATGG
This sequence comes from Netta rufina, assembly GCF_964035555.1. Classification (NCBI taxonomy): domain Eukaryota; kingdom Metazoa; phylum Chordata; class Aves; order Anseriformes; family Anatidae; genus Netta; species Netta rufina. The sequence continues at coordinate 24,568 of NC_140155.1, forward strand.
TTCCGTTTGACCAACCAGCACGTCCCGGTTGGGTTGCGCTCCTCACAACCATCTCCAGATGAAAGCCAAGGCCTTGAGGGCTTGAAAGGGGGCAATTGGGGTGATCGGGGGGCAATTTGGGCAATCGGGGGGCAATTTGAGTGAACAGGGGTCAATTTGGGGCGATTGGGGGGCAATTTGGGCGATCAAGGGGGCAATTAGGCAGCTCAGGGGTAAAATTAGAGCTCGGGGAGGAGCGATTAACGCTCCCCACACCAACACCCATCTCTGTCCTCCCCCAGACCCCACGGAGACCCCTGAGGTGGCCGCCCCCGAGGGTTTGGCGACGTCCCCGCTGCCGCCACCACCCCCCCTCGGGCCGGAGTGGCCCTGGGGGCTGCCCCCCGCGCCCCCTCCGAGCGCCCGCAAGCCCTACAAGTGCACCGAGTGCGGCAAGGCCTTCGGGCAGAGCTCGCACCTGATGCGGCACCGCAGCACCCACACGGGCGAGAAGCCCTACAAGTGCGGCGCCTGCGCCAAGAGCTTCACCCAAAACTCCAACCTGCTCCAGCACCAGCGCACCCACACCGGCGAGAAGCCCTACGAGTGCGGCGCCTGCGGCAAACGCTTCGGCTGGAGCTCCAACCTCAGCCAGCACCGCCGCCTCCACAGCGGCCAGAAGCCCTTCCAGTGCGGCCAGTGCGACAAACGCTTCAGCGAGAGCTCCCGCCTGGTGGAGCACCAGCGCACCCACACCGGTGAGAAGCCCTACCGCTGCCCCGACTGCCCCAAAACCTTCAGCCGCGCTTCCCACCTCGTCCGTCACCGCCGCCTCCACGCTACCCAGCGGGGACCCGGCCCGGCGCTCGGAGCCGTGCGCCGGGGGCTCTGAGGGGCTCCCCGGGGCGAGGGGAGGAGGCGGTGGTGGTTCTGCGGTGGCCGCAGGGACAGGGTTTGCCCTCCTGGTGCCCGTCGCCGACAGAAGGATTTGTGGAAGAGCCGGGACGTGGCCTGTGGCTGCTCCAGCCCTTCTCTGGTGGCCCTTGGGGACGTGGTTGGGCCCTGCCTGTCGTCAACACAAAGGTTTCAGGAGGATTTGTGATGTGGCCACTGGTTCCTACAGCCCTTCCGTGGTGGCCACGGGGCGTTCATCGTCAACACAAGGACTCGGGGAGGATCCGTGATGTGGCCAACGGCTCCCGTGGCCCTTCTGTGGTGGCCGTGGGGATGTGGTTTGGCCCCAGCGATGCCCGTTGTTGTAGGGAACCCCTGCGGGCAAACGGCCACGGGACTGGGGACAACAGTGGCCACAAAGGGGAGGACTCATGAGGTGGCCAACGGCTACGCAGCCCTTCTTTGGTGGCCACGGGGATGTGGGTTGGCCCTTCTGGTGCCCGCCATCATGGCTAAGACTCGGGAAGTGTCCGTGACGTGGCCAGCAGCCACTCAGCTCTTCTGTGGTGGCCACGGATGTGGTCGGGTCCCATCAGCGCCCGCTGTCAACACAAAGGAACTGGGAGGGCCCACGGTGTGGCCAACGGGGACGTGATTTGGCCCCACTGGCACCCCCCGTTGGCTCTTGGAGAAGCCATGTGGGCAACCAGAGGTGGCAGTGGGGCTAAACGCGGCCACAAAGACGTGGGGAGGACCCACGACGTGGCCCGATGGCTTCTGCAGCCCTCCTTCGGTGGCCACCAGGACGTAATTTGGCCCCGTTGGCGCCCGGTGTCACTGCAAAGACTCGGGGAGACCCCGTGACGTGGCCAGCTGCTGCCGTGGCCCTTCCGTGGTGGCCACGGTTCAGCCCTGCTGGCACCCACCATTCACGCACAGACAAGCAACTGGGAGGGGGGGGGGGCGGAATTTTTAGGGAAAATAACTGCACTAACGGCACTAAACAAGTCCATAAAACCCGCCTGTTGATTTTCACCACCCGCCAGCGCCACGGAGCGCGTCCGACCAGCCGTGGCACGGGGGCACGGGAACCCCATCATCGGGAAGAGCATCCTGGTTGGGAGGGGACGAGCGGGACACGCCCCGTGTCCCTCCATCTGTCCATCCAGGCCAAAGTCCTCCAGGTTTTCACCCCAAAGTGCTCAAAGAGCCCCCGCGGCACCCTCACGCCACGTGAGTGCGTCCGGTGCCCGTGTCCTTGGCGTTCGGCCGCGGCTCAAGGCGGTGGCGGCCCTGGCGGCGGTCCCGGTGGTGGCACGGAGTGGGTGGCAGCGGCGTGCCGCTCGAGGAGGGTGCGGTGGGAGAAGCCCTTGGTGCAGAGGCGGCACTGGAAGCGCTCGGTTCGGTGGGTGCGCATGTGGACGTTGAGGGAGCTCTTCTGGGTGAAGCGCTTGCAGCAGACGCTGCACTGGAAGGCGCGGACGCCCGTGTGGGTCACCATGTGCTTCAGCAGGTAGTCGCGGAGGGAGAAGGAGCGCCAGCAGATGGAGCACTGGTGGGGCTTCTCGCCTGTGGAGAGACAAACGGGTCAACGTGGGGCATGACGGATCAACAAGGGTCAGCGCAGAGTGAGATGGGTCAATGCGGAGCGAGATGGGTCAATGTGGAGCGAGATGGGTCAATGTGGAGTGAGATGGGTCAACGTGGAGTGAGATAGGTCAACATGGATTGAGATAGGTCAACAAAGAGCGAGATGGGTCAATGTGGAGTGTGATGGGTCAACACGGAGCTAGTTGAGTCAACACAGAGTGAGATGGGTCAACACGGAGTGAAATGGGTCAACGCGGAGTGTGATGGGTCAGTGCGGAGTGAGATGGGTCAACGCGGAGTGAGATGGGTCAATGTGGAATGAGATGGGTCAACGCAGAGCGAGATGGGTTAATGTGGAGTGAGATGGGTCAACAGGGAGCTAGTTGAGTCAGCACGGAGTGAGATAGGTCAACATGGATTGAGATGGGTCAACACGGAGTGAAATGGGTCAACGGGGAGTGAGATGGATCAATGCGGAGTGAGATGTGTCAACGCAGAGTGAGATGGGTCAACGCGGAGTGAGATGGGTCAACGTGGAGTGAGATGGGTCAACATGGATTGAGATAGGTCAACGCGGAGTGAAATGGGTCAGTGCGGAGTGAGATGGATCAATGCGGAGTGAGATGGGTCAACGTGGAGTGAGGTGTCAACGCGGAGTAAGATGGGTCAACACGGATTGAGATGGGTCAACGCGGGGTGAAATGGGTCAACATGGAGTGAAATGGATCAATGCGGAGTGAGATGGGTCAACGTGGAGTGAGATGGGTCAACGCGGAGTGAGATAGGTCAACATGGATTGAGATGGGTCAACGCGGAGTGAAATGGGTCAATGCGGAGTGAGATGGATCAATGCAGAGTGAGATGGGTCAACGTGGAGTGAGATGGGTCAACACGGAGTGAGATGGGTCAACAGAGTGAGATGGGTCTACGCGGAGCGAGATGGGTCAATGTGGGTGAGATAGGTCAACATGGATTGAGATGGGTCAATGCAGAGTGAGATGGGTCAACGTGGAGTGAGATGGGTCAACGCGAAGTGAGATGGGTCAACAAGTGAGATGAGTCAATGCAGAGTGAGATGGGTCAACACAGAGTGAGATGGGTCAACGCAGAGTGAAATGGGTCAACATGGAGTGAGATGGAACAATGCGGAGCGAGATGGGTCAACACGGAGCGAGATAGGTCAACAAGTGAGATGGGTCAACGCAGAGTAAGATGGGTCAACGCAGAGTGAGATGGGTCAACGCGGAGTAAGATGGGTCAATGCAGAGTGAGATGGGTAAATGTGGAGCGAGATGGGTCAATGCGGAGTGAGATGGGTCAACGCAGAGTGAGATGGGTCAACAAGTGAGATGGGTCAACGCAGAGCAGCACGGGTCAACGCAGATCAATGTGAGCAACGTGAAGCGACAGGTCAAAACAGTGACACGGTCCACATGGATTGACACAGGTCAACACACATCGCACAGGACAGCGTGGGCCAACATGGTGCAACACAGGGCTTTGTGGGTCAGCACAGGGTGACACAGGTCAACATGGATCAACACAAGTTGACAGCTCGACATGGAGCAACGTGTCAAGATGGATCTACCCAGGTCAACACATCAACATGGAGCAAGAGGGATCAACTATAGACCAACATGGGTCTACACAGCTCAACATACGTCAACACGGATCAACACGGGTCGTTGTGGGTCAACACAGAGTGACACAAGTCAACCCAGGTTGATAGCTCAACGTGGAGCGTCAACGTGTTTCGACACACATCAACGCATCACCGTGGACCGAGAGATCAACTCCAGAGCACGGTGGGTCAACGCTGAGTCACAAGGATCAGCGTGGATCAACGAGCTCAACGTGGGCCAACGTGGATCAGTCGTGACCGGAGGTCTTACGTGGCTCAGCACAGGTCAACGCGAGTGAGGAACAACTGAGGTGGAGCAGCGTGGGCTAGCACACGTTCCTTGTCACCTCCTCACCCTGGATGTCACCGTTGCCCCCATGTCCCCGTGATGCCCTCAACCCCCTGGTGGCAGGGTATCGACCCTCAGACCCGCTTTGTCCCCGTGTCCCCACCGCGTCCCCTTACCGGAGTGGATGAACATGTGCTTGGTGTAGTTCTTGCGGGAGCTGAAGGTCTTCTGGCAGTGGCCGCACTGGTAGGACGGCTCGGGGCGACGCGAGGGACCGGCCCGCGGCACCTTGGGGACCGAGGGGATGCCGCCACTCGTCCCCTCCTCCGTGCTCCCCTCCTCGTAGAGTGGTGGCACCGCGGGGGCGAACCCCAGGCTGTTCCCCGCCGGCGCCACCTCGGCCCCGAAGGCCGAACCCCGTCCGGATGCCTCCAAGCCGCACTCAGGTCCCACCTTGCCCCCGTCCTCGCCTGGCCAGGGCGGCAGGAAGGCGTCGGAGAAGACCTCGGGGGCACCAAAAAACGGCGGCTCTTCGGCAGGGAACGGCGCCGGCGGCACCGAGCCTTCCTCATCGACACCCACCACCGCCTCCTCCTCCTCCTCCTCCTCCTCCTTGACCGGCAGCTGGAGCCTCAACGGCTGCCGCTGCTTGCGGCTGTGACAGCTCGGTGGCCCCAGGTAGCCCTCGGGCTCCGGCGGTGGCCCCAGGAGCTCGCGGAGCTTGCGGCGCGCGGCGGCGGCGGCGGGCGGAGGGGGCGGCGGCGGCGGCGGGCGGGCGGGGGGCAGCACCTTGGGGCCGCGGCTTTGGGAGATGATCTGGGTGCACTCGTCGATGACCGTCTTGATCTGCAGGATGGAGGCGGCGGTGAGGATCTGGAGGGCTTCCGACTGGGCCACCACCAGGCAGCCGCTGTACATGAACTCCACCAGCTGGCGCACGGCCCCGCTGGGGACGACGGGGGGCACCTCGATGGCCGAGTGGCCCAGGAGCAGCTTGTCGTGGAAGAAGGGGCTGCCGGCGGCCAGGACGCAGCGGTGGGCGCGCAGGGTGGCCTCGCGGATGCGCACGGTGACGTCGCAGAAGTGGCCGCCCAGGCGCTGCCCGTTGAGGGTCTCCAGCAGCGAGCGGCTGAAGTTCTGCAGGTGGATGTAGTGCACCGCCTCCGCCATGGCCGACGGGGACGACGGGGACAGGGACGACGACGGGGACAACGGGGACGGCGGATGAGAGGAGCGGGGGGTGGTCGGCGAGGTCTGCAGGTACCTGCGGGAGGAGTAATAGGGGTTGGGGACGTCGTATGGGGTGCCACCAAGGGGTTGGGGACACCTGAGGGAGGAGTAACGGGGCTGGGGACGTCGTATGGGGTGCCACCAAGGGGTTGGGGACACCTTATGGGGTGTCACCAGAGGCTGAGGATGTTATATGGGTGCCACCAAGGGGTTGGGGACGTCGTACGGGGTGCCACCAAGGGGTTGGGGACACCTTACGGGGTGTCACCAGAGGCTGAGGACATTATATGGGTGCCACCAGGGGTTGGGGACACCTGTGGAAGGAGTAATAGGGGTTGGGGACGTCGTATGGGGTGCCACCAAGGGGTTGGGGACACCTGTGGGAAGAGTAACAGGGGCTGGGGACGTCGTATGGGGTGCCACCAAGGGGTTGGGGACACCTTACGGAGTGTCACCAGAGGCCGAGGATGTCGTATGGGTGCCACCAAGGGGTTGGGGACACCTGCGGGAGGACATCAGCAGGTCTGAGGACACCTTATGGGGTGTCACCAGGGGTCGGTGACACCACTGATGACATCATCAGGGCCTGGGGACGCCTCTTGGTGTGCCACCAAAGGGTTGGGGACATCTCACGGGGTGCCACCAGGGCTTGGTGACATCACTGATGACATCATCAGGGTCTGGGGATGCCTCATGGGGAGCCACCAGGGGTTGGGGACACCATATGGGTTGTCACCAGGGGTTGGTGGCTCTGCTGATGACATCATCATGGCCTGGGGACAACTCCTGGGGTGCCACCAGGGGTTGGGGACACCACTGATGACATCATCATGGCCTGGGGACAACTCCTGGGGTGCCACCAGGGGTTGGGGACACCACTGATGACGTCATCACGTCCTGGGGACCCCTCATGGGATGTCACCAGGCGTTGGGGACGCTCTATGGGGTGCCACCAGGCCTTGGTGACGCCGCTGATGACGTCACCAGCTCTGGGGAAGCTTTACGGGGTGCCACCAGGGCTGATGACCTCACCGATGACGTCATCAGCGTTTGGGGACGCTCCGTGGGATGTCACCGGGGGTTGGTGACACCGCCGATGACGTCATCACGGCCTGGGGACACCGCCCGGGCCCGGCCAAGCCCCCCCAGGGGCCGGGGCCGCCTCGGGGGTGACGTCACCGGCGTCCGGGTGACGTCAGCGCGGCCGGGGAGGGAGGGGGGCGGGGGCCGCGCGGGGGGCGGGGCCGCACTCACCTCGCGCCCGCGGCAGCCGCCGCCGGCCCCCGAAGCGCCGCCGCCGCCGCTTCCGGTCCGCCACGGCGCGTCACTTCCGGCGCCGGAGGGGCCAGGGCGGAAGTGAGAGGGGAGCGGAGGGGGAGGGGAGGGGAGGGGGCAGCTCCCAGCACCATAGAGACGGGAGGCGAGGGGGGGACACTTAGGGACCCCATAAGGACCCCGTAGGGACCCTATAGGGATCCCAGAGGGACCCCATCAAGATTCCTTAGGGACCCCATAGGGACACCATAAAGACCCCATAAGAACCCCATAGGGACCCCATAAGAGCCCTATAGGGACCCTATAGGAACCCCATAGGGACCCCATAAAGGCGTCTTAGGGACCTCATAGGGACCCCGTAGGAACCCCATAGGAACCCCATAGGGACCCCATAGAGACCCCATAAGGACACCATAAAGGCCCCGTAAGGACCCCATAGAGACCCCATAAGAACCCCATAGGGACCCCACAGGGACCCCATAAGAACCCCATAGGCACCCCATAAGGACCCCGTAGGGACCCCATAAGAACCCCATAAAGACCCCATAAGGACCCCATAGGGACACCATAAAGACCCCATAAGAACCCCATAGGGACCCCATAAGGACCCAATAGGCACCGCGTAGTGACTTCATAAAGACCCCATAGGGACCCCGTAGGGACCCCGTAGGCATCCCATAAGGACTCCATAAGGACCACATAGGAACCCCGTAGGAACCCTATAGGGACCCCATAAGGACACCATAAAGGCCCCGTAGGGACCCCATAAGGACCCCATAGGCATCCCATAGGGACTACGTAGGGACCCCATAAAGGCCCCTTAGGGACCACATAGGGACCCCATAAAGACCCCATAAGAACCCCATAGGGACCCCACAGGGACCCCATAGGGATCTCTTGGGGACCCCTTAGGGGCCCCATAAAGACCCCATAGGGACTGCATAGGGACCCCATAAAGACCCCATAAGAACCCCATAGGGACCCCATAGGGACTTCATAAAGACCCCATAGGGACCCCATAAGGACCCCACAGGGACTCCATAGGGATTCCATAGGGCTGCAGCCCCCTATGGAACCCCATAGGCGCCTCCAGAGGGACCGACGTGCCCTGCAGGCCCCCCATAGGGGCCTTGTAGGGCCCCAGTCCCCTATGGAGATCCATAAGGACCCTGTAGGCCCCTATAGACCCCTATAGGGACCTTCTGGGATAGAGTCCCCTATAGACCACTTAGGGACCCCTGTACAAGCCCTATAGGACTGCAGTCCCTTTTAGGCCCTTGTAGGGGCCTCATAAGGACCCTGTGGGACTGCAGCCCCCTACAGAACCCCATAGGCACCTCCACAGGGACCTGCAAACCCTGCAGGCCCCATAGGGACCTCATAGGGCCCCAGTCCCATAATGACCCCGTAGGCCCCTACAGAACTCTGTAGGGACCTTCTGGGTGGAGTCTCCTATAGACCCTGCACAAGCCCTATAGGACTGCAGCCCTTTTTAGGGTTCCCATAGGGACCCCCATAGGGCTGGGATCCTTTAGTGACCTACTGGTATCCCCCATTGGGCCTGGATCCCCTACTGGGCCCTATAGATACTGGCTGCCTTATAGGTTCCCATGGGGATCCCCACAGGCCTGGGTTCCCCTATGGGGCCCGTAGGAATCCCCATAGAGCCTGGTCCACCTATAGACCTGCACGGAAGCCTTCCTCCCGCCAGGATCCCCCTATAGGTTCTGAATCCCCTATAGACCCTTTGAGCTGGGATTCCCCTAGACCCTTACAGGTCCTGGATACCTTATAGATCCCCACCTGAAGCCCCGTTAGACCTCTATAGGGCCCAGATGGCTTGTAGATCCCCATAGGGATCCCCATGGGTCCTGGACCCTCTGCAGACCCCTGTAGGATCCATGTAGGTCCCTATGTCACCTGTAGGTCCCTATGTTTATCCACACAGGGCCTGACTTTCCTATAGACCTTATAGGGCCTGGGTCCCCCACAGATCTCCACAGGGATCCCCATGAGGCCTGCACTCCCCATAAGACTGTATAGGGCCTGGATGATCTAGGAACACTTACAGGGATCCCTATAGGGCCGAGATCCCCTATAGACTCCACATGGGGCTCCCCATAGGGCTAGCACCCCCTGTAGGCCCATATAGGGGTCCCCTATAGACCCCACAGGGCACAGCCAGCCCAGCCCCCCCGCGGACCCTATAGAAACCCCATAGGGGCAGTGCTGGTGATGTCACAGCCCACTAGGTCACTTCCTGCCGTGCCCGTGATGTCACTTTGCACCCCCCCAGCTGGCCGTGACGTCACATCCCCAGCCAGCGATGACGTCACTGCTTCAGCTGGGCCTGCCCGACATCCATGATGATGTCACTTCCTGGACTCTCAGTGATGTCAGCAACTGGCCCCGGCCCGCGTGGTGATGTCACTTCCTCTCCCAGGTGTGGCCTGTGGTGACGTCACAGCAGTGTCACACCCAGCCCGTGTTGGCCCGTGTTACTCCATGTTGACCCACCTCATCCTGCGATGGGCCACGTTGACCAATGTTGACCCGTGTTGACCCATGTTGACCCATGTTGACCTGTGTTGACCTCTGTTGACCCATGTAAATCTGTGTTGGTCCATGTTGGCCCATGTTGACTTGTGATAGGCCACGTTAACCCACGTAGACCTGCGTTGATCCACGTTGACCCACCTTGACCTGCGCTGATCCACGTTAACCCACGTAGATGCGTGTTGACCCATGTTGACCCATGTTGACCTCTGTTGACCTCTATTGACCTGTGTTGACCCATGTAAATCTGTGTTGGTCCACGTTGGCCCATGTTGACTTGTGATAGTCCACGTTAACCCACGTAGACCTGCGTTGATCCACGTTGACCCACGTAGACGCGTGTTGACCCACCTAGACCTGTGCTGGTCCCCGTTGACCCATGTAGACCTGCGTTGACCCGTGTTGACCCATGTAGACACGTGTTGACCCATGTTGACCTGTGATGGTCCGTGTTGACCCATGTAGACCTGCGTTGACCTGTGTTGACCCATGTAAATCTGCATTGATCCACGTTGACCCATGTTGACCTGTACTGATCCATGTTGACCCACGTAGACCTGCGTTGACCCACGTTGACCCACGTAGATCCGTGTTGACCTACGTAGACCCGCGTTGACCCATGTTGACCCACGTAGATCTGTGTTGACCCACGTAGACCCGCGTTGACCCACGTAGACCCGCGTTGACCCACGTTGACCCACGCAGATCTGTGTTGACCCACCTAGACCCACGTTGACCCACGTAGATCCGTGTTGACCCACATAGACCCACATTGACCCATGTTGACCCACGTAGATCCGTGTTGACCCACGTAGACCCACGTAGACCCGCGTTGACCCACGTTGACCCACGTAGACCCGCGTTGACCCACGGCACTCTGCGCTGCTCCATTTTGACCCACGGAGACCCGTGTTCCCCTGCGTTGACCCGTGTCAATCCGCGTTGTCCCGTGTTGACCCAATCTTGATCTACGTTCACCTCTGGTGGCCCACACCGTGCTTGATCCCCGTTGAGCTGATTTCCCCCATGTTGCTCTTTATTGACCCATTTTGACCCATTTTGACCCGTGTTGACCCGTGTTGACCCATGTCCACCAGCGTCACAGTGCTTTGGGTGCCCCAAGGGAGATGGTTGGGTGCTCCACGGGGGTGCTTGGGTGCTCCAGGAAGGTGCTTGGATGGTCAGGGGAGATGTTTGGGTGCTCAAATGAGGTGTTTGGGTGCTCCAGGGGGGTTCTTGGGTGCTCCAGTAAGGTCCTTGGGGGCCCCTAGGAGATGTTTGGGTGCTCCAGGGAGGTTCTTGGGTGCTCCAGGTGGGTTCTTGAGTGCTCCAGGGAGGTCCTTGGGTGGCCCTGGAGATGTTTTTGGGCCCTGAGGAGATGCTTGGGTGCTCCAGGAAGGTTCTTGGGCGCTCCAGGAAGGTCCTTGGGTGCTCCAGGAAGGTTCTTGGGTGCTCCAGGAAGGTTCCTGGGTGCTCCAGGAAGGTCCTTGGGTGCTCCAGGAAGGTCCTTGGGTGCTCCAGAAAGGTTCCTGGGTGCTCCAGGAAGGTTCTTGGGTGCTCCAGGAAGGTCCTTGGGTGCTCCAAGGAGGTTCTTGGGTGCCCCTTGGAGATGTTTGGGTGTCCAGTTTTATATTTGAGCTCTCCAGGGAGATCCTTGGGTGCTCAGGGAAGGTTCCTGGGTGCTCCAGGGAGGTTCTTGGGTGCCCCTGGAGATGCTTTTGGGCCCCGAGGAGACGCTTGGGTGCCCGATTATATGCTTGGGTGCCCGATTATATGCTTGGGTGCTCCTGAGGGACGTTTGGGTGCTCCAGGGAGGTTTCTGGGTGCTCCAGGGAGGTTCTTGGGTGCACCTGGAGATACTTTTGGGCCCTGAGGAGCTGCTTGGGTGCCCAATTATACACTTGGGTGCTCTTGAGATCCTTGGGTGCTCCGTGGAGGTTCCTGGGTGCTCCAGGGAGGTTCTTGGGTGCCCCTGGAGATGTTTTTGGGCCCTGAGGAGGTGCTTGGGTGCTCCAGGAAGGTTCCTGGGTGCTCCAGGAAGGTCCTTGGGTGCTCCGAGGAGGTTCTTGGGTGCCTCTTGGAGATGTTTGGGTGTCCAGTTTTATATTTGAGCTCTCCAGGGAGATCCTTGGGTGCTCAGGGAAGGTTCCTGGGTGCTCCAGGGACGTTCTTGGGTGCCCCTGGAGATGCTTTTGGGCCCCGAGGAGACGCTTGGGTGCCCGATTATATGCTTGGGTGCTCCTGAGGGATGTTTGGGTGCTCCAGGGAGGTTTCTGGGTGCTCCAGGGAGGTTCTTGGGTGCCCCTGGAGATGCTTTTGGGCCCCGAGGAGACGCTTGGGTGCCCGATTATATGCTTGGGTGCTCTTGAGAGATGCTTGGGTGCTCCAGGGAGGTTCTTGGGTGCACCCGGAGATACTTTTGGGCCCTGAGGAGCTGCTTGGGTGCCCAATTATACACTTGGGTGCTCTTGAGATCCTTGGGTGCTCCGTGGAAGCTCCTGGGTGCTCCAGGGAGGTTCTTGGGTGCCCCTGGAGATGTTTTTCGGCCCTGAGGTGATGCTTGGGAGCCCAGATATACACTTGGGTGCTGCAGGAAGCTCCGTGGGTGCTCCAGGGCAGTTCTTGGGTGCCCCTGGGGACACTTTTGGGCCCCGAGGAGATGCTTGGGTGCCCGCTTATACGCTTGGGTGCCCTTGAGAGACGCTTGGGTGCTCCAGGGAGTTTCTTGGGTGCTCCGGGGAGGTGCCCGCGTTCCTCGGGCGAGGGCTGGCCCCGATGCCACCCGGCGGGGCAGAACTGATGTCCCCGGTCACCTGGGTCCCCTGGGGGGTGGGCGGGCTCTGGGTACGGCCCCGGGGTAGGGGGGGGGGGACCGAGGGGGGGTGGGAGGTGCCCTGGGTCCTCCCGTGCCCGCGGCGGTGGTGGCACCGGCAGCGCCCAGCCCCGGCCACCAGTCCCCAGGCTTGGCACCGTGGGGACACGGCGAGGTGAGGGGACACCACGGTGGCATCTGCCCCCTCCCCGACACCCTCCCCCCCCCCAGAGGGATCTGGGCAATGCGGGATGTTATTGTAGGGTCTCCCCAGCTTCTCTGTTTTTGTAGGCCCCCCCCCCCAGTTTGGGCCATGATGGATGAGGGCACCCCCAGGCTGGCACAGGTGAGTGGGGACTTGGGGGGGGGGCATTTTTGGGATTTGGGGGCCCCCAACAGTGACTCGGGGGACTCAGGCGTTTAGGGGGGACCCAGGTGACCTGGGGGGGGACCCAAATGTGGGGGGGGGGATCCCAGGGATTTCGGGGAGCCCCCACCAGGGCACCCCAGTGTTCGGGGTGGGGGGGATGTAGGGATTTGGGGAGCCCCCACCCAGGAAACCCAAAGATCCGGGGGGGGGGGGGGGGGGCACCAAGGGATTTAGGGCTCCCCCCCCACCCCCCCCAGGGTTATTTGGGGGGGGACCCAAGTGTAGGGGGAGGACCCAGAGGTGGGGGGGGCACCAGGGTGGGGAACGGGACCCAGGTTTCCAGCTGGGGGGCAGCAGGGATTTGGGGGATCCCCCCCAAAAAAAAGTAACCTGGGGGCGGGGGGGGGAGCAGGGATTTGGGGACCCCCCCATCACTTCTAGGACCCAGGGCCCCATCCCCCCCCTCCCCTTCCCTTACCAGGGCCCCCGGGTGCCCCCCCCCCCCAAGGCCCGGCTGGCCCCAGGCCAGGCCCGGGGCTGGAATTGGGACACGGGGCGGGGACGGGGACCGGGGGCGTCCCCAAGCCACCGCTCCCCTCCCCCCACCGTGGGAAAGCCCATCCCCCACCCAGGGGACCCCCCCCCCACCCAAGGGACCCCACCCCCACCCAAGGGCCCCCCCCCCCCCGGTCCCCTCCCCCTCCTCCATTTGAGTGCCCCCCCCCCCACCAGGCCCAGCGGCGGAGGGAGCTGGAGGCGGAGCTTCGTGACCTCAGCAACCAGGTGGGAGGGGCCTAAAAGGAGGGGGGCGGGGCCTGGAGCTGTCTGTCACACCCCAAGCCCCGCCCTCCCGCAGGTCAAGGGGCGGGGCGTGGAGCTGTCACTCACAGCCTGTGCCCCGCCCCCTCCCCCTCCCACAGGTGGCGGTGCTGGGGCGGAGCCTGGTGCAGGAGAGGGGGCGGAGCCTGGCGGAGGGCGGGGCTTTGAGGGCGCTGGAGCTGGCAGTGGGCGGAGCCCAAGCACGGGTGGGCGGAGCCTGTCGGGCCCGGGACCGAGCCTATGAGCGGCTGCTGCAGCAGCAGGTGGGCGGGGTCAGGCCTCGGGGGGGCGGAGCCTGGAGGAGTAGGGCGGGGCGGGGCCTGTAAAGGGGCGGGGCTTCAAAGGGGGGTTAAGCTTGGGAGTGGGCGGGGCTTCGGGGGTGGGTGGGGCCTTTGTGGTGGTGGGCTGGGGGCGGGGCTTGTGGGGTGGGTGGGCTCTTACACGGCCCCGCCCCCAGGAGGCGGGGCACAGCCTGTGGGCGGAGCTGGAGGCAGCGCGTGCCGCCCGAGCGGGGGCGGAGCTTCGGGCGCAGGAGGCGGAGTCACGGCGCCAGGCCCGGGAGGCGGAGCTGGAGCAGCTGCGGCAGGTGGGCGGGGCTACAGGGTTGGGGGCGGGGCTAAGGCATTTCGGGGCTGGGCTAACCTGCCATGGGGCGGGGCTAAGGAGGATGGGGGCGGGGTTATGTGAGAGGGGCGGGGCTATGTGAGAGGGGGCGGAGCTATCTAACCAATGGGAGGCTGTGTAGGCCCCAGGGGTGGGGCTAGGTGGTCGGGGGCGGGGCCAATGACTTGGGGAGGCGGGGCTAAGGGTTGGCACTTGTGGGAGGAGCTTATGGTGGGCGTGTCCATCGTGGCCCCACCCCCAGGCAGTGACAGCGGCCCATCATGCCCGGCGGCAGGCGGAGCAGGAGCGCGACGACATGGCCGCCCGCGTGCCCCGCCCACCCAGCCCCACGTGAGTGCCCGCCCCTGGCCACGCCCCCCTCCCTGGCCACGCCCACAGCCCCTAGAGGTGGCCCCTATAGGCTGCCTGCTATAGGGTGCCCCCCCTGCGTGTCCCCTATAGCCCCCATGGTGCATCCCCTGTAGCCCCCATGGCCTGTCCCCTATAGCCCCTATAGCCCCTATAGCCTGTCCCCTATAGCACCTATGGCAAGTCCCCTATAGCCCCCATAGTACATCCCCTATAGCTCCCATGGTGCATGCCCTATAGCCCCCATGGCCTGTCCCCTATAGCCCCCATGACTTGTCCCCTATAGCCCCCATAGTACATCCCCTATAGCCCCCATGGTGCGTCCCCTATAGCCCCCATGGTGCGTCCCCTACACCACCACAGAACATCCCCTATAGCCCCCATGGCCTATCCCCTATAGATCCCATTGGCACATCCCCTATAACACCACAGAACATCCCCTATAGCCCCCATGGCCTGTCCCCTATAGCCCCTATAGCCTGTCCCCTATAGCCCTCACGGTGCGTCCCCTATAGCCCCCAAGGCGCATCCTCTCTAGTCCCATAGTGCGTCCCTATATTCCCCATGGCACATCCCCTATAGCCTCCCTGATACATACCCTATAGTCCCCACGCCATGTCCCTTATAGACCCCCCTATAGCCC
Source organism: Netta rufina (assembly GCF_964035555.1). Classification (NCBI taxonomy): domain Eukaryota; kingdom Metazoa; phylum Chordata; class Aves; order Anseriformes; family Anatidae; genus Netta; species Netta rufina. The sequence continues at coordinate 39,618 of NC_140155.1, forward strand.
ACACCGTGCATCCCTTACAACCCCCATGCCACAGACCTCATGCACATCCCCTATAGCCACCATGGCATATCCCCTATATCCCCTATACTCTCCCCTATAGCCCCCATGACACATCCCCTATAGCCCCCATGGCACATCCCCTATAGCCCCCATGGCACGTCCCCTATACACCCCTTGGCACACCCCCTATAGCCCCAAGCCACCTCCCCCGCAGCAAACCCTCTATAGGCCCCACACTGCATCCCCTATATCCCCCGTGCCCCCTGCCCACCCCCCCACCCCCCCCGCATCCCCTATAGCCGCTATAGGTGCAGGGGGGGGCCGGGACCCCGAGGAGCTGCAGGCGGCGCTGGCGGAGCTGCGGGACCACAACCGGGAGCTGCGGCAGCGCCTGCACCAGCGGCACGAGCAGGTCGGGCACCTATAGGGCACCTATAGGGCACCTATAGGGGGCACCTATAAGGGTACCCATAGGGGACGTATAGGGGGCACCCACGGCGGGTCTCCGGGGGTGTCCCTGTGGGGTTTGGGGCACCTAGAGGGAAGTTTGGGGGGGGGAGCACCTATAGGTAACGTATAGGGGGGACGTATGGTGGGAACGTATGGGGTGTGTGGGGGGAGCCTATGGGCACCTATGGAGGGCGCCTGTAGGGTGGGGTATATGGGGGGATGTAGGGGACGTGGGGGGGATTTAGGGGGACCTAAATGTATATGGGGACGTATAGGGGGACGTATGGGACACCTATGGGCACACGGAGGGCACCTGTAGGGGAGGGGAGGGCGCCTATAGGGGAACATCTGGGGGACGTATAGAGGGGAGCAAGGTGGGGAGGGGGGAAAGGGGCTGGGGGGGGGGAGGCGGGGCACCTATGGGTGCTGGGGGGGCATTTTTGGGGCCGAGGGTGCATTTTTTTGGGAGCCCGTGGGTGAATATTTGGGTGCTATTTCTGCGGTTTTGGGTGCCACGGGTGCAATTTTGGGTGCCATGGGTGCATTTTTGGGTGCCGTGGGCGTATTTTTGGGTGCTATGACTGCATTTTGGGCATCCAGGGTTGCATTTTGGGTGCAGTTTGGGGTTCCTTGAGTGCATTTTCGGTGCCGTGGATGTATTTTTGGGTGCTCTGGGTGCATTTTGGGGCACCGTGGGTGCATTTTTGGGTGCTGTAGGTGTATTTTTGGGTGCTCTGGGTGCATTTTGGGGCACCGTGGGTGCCCCCAGGCGCTGACACCCATGGGTGCAGGCGCAGGAGCTGCAGCGGGCGCTGGCGGGGGCTCGGGCACGGGCTCGGACGGCAGCGGGGGCGCGGGCCCAGCTGGAACAGGAGCAGAGGGGGCTGCGGGGGCGGCTGCAGCACCCAAGGGTGCCCCCGCACCCGGCCGAGGCCGCCCTGCGCGCCCGCTGCCTCCACCTCCAGGAGCTGCTGAACCGCGAGGCCGGGTGAGCATCGGGGTCCCCGGGGGGCTGGCGGGGGGTCCTGGGTGGTCCAAGGGGGGGTCAGGGTGGGCTTGGGTGGGCCCAGGGTGGGCTTGGGTGGCCCTGGGGTGCTCCAGGGTGGTGCGAGGGGGTCCCAGGGTGGTCCCAGGGTGGTCTTGGGTGGCCCCAGGATGGTCCCATGGGTGGGACCAGGATGTCCCACGGCGCCCCTGAGGTCCCACTTGCCCGTGGGTGCCGTGGGGGTGATGTGGGGCACCCATGGGTGCCATGAGGGTGCTGTGGGGGTGACATGGGGCACCCATAGGTGCTCTGAGGGTGACATGGGGCACCCATGGGTGCCATAGGGTGACGCGGGGCACCCATGGGTGCCGTGAGGGTGCTGTGGGGGCGATGTGGGGCACCTATGGGTGCTGTGGGGGGGTGACGCAGGGCACCCATGGGTGCTCTGATGGTGACATGGGGCACCCATGTGTGCCGTGGGGGTGACATGGGGCACCCATGGGTGCTATGAGGGTGACACGGGGCACCCATGTGTGCCGTGGGGGTGACATGGGGCACCCATGGGTGCTGTGGGGGTAACACGGGGCACTCATGGGTGTTGTGAGGATGCCATGGGGCACCCATGGGTGCCATAGAGTGACATGGGGCACCCATGGGTGCAGGGCACGGGCGGCACTGGCCCGGGCATCACGGGCAGCGGGACGGCGCCTGCGGGTGCTGCTGGCGGAGGCGGAGGAGCAGCGGCTGCGGGGGGAGCGCTACCGCCTGCAGGTGACGTCACGGGCGTGATGTCACACGGGGGGGGTGACGTCACAGTGGTGACATCATGGGGCGGGGTTCCCTGTGCAGGCTGGGGGAGGTGTGGGGGTGTCACCCCATGTCACCCGGTGTCACCCCACGTCCCCATGCCCCTGTCCCCGTTCCCCCCACCCCACGTCCCCATGCCCCCCCGTGTCCCAAAGCCACATCCCCCCATGACCTGTGACCCTATGCCCTGTGTCCCCACGTCCCCACATGTCCCCACACCATGTCCCCACTTCCCCTATCTCCTCCCTCTTGTCCCTCCCATGTCCCCCCCATGTCCCTGTGTCCCTTCCATCTCCCCCATGCCCCCCCTCTTGTGTCCCCTGTGTCCCCCCATGGCCCCCATCTCTCCCCCATGTCCCCTGTCTTGTCCTCCCCGTCCCACCCCATGTCCCTTCCATCTCCCCCATGTCCCCCCCATGTCCCCCATGTCCCCTCTCTAGTCTCCCCCATCCCCCCCATGTCCTCCCCATGTCCCCCATGTCCCCTCTCTAGTCTCCCCCATCCCCCCCATGTCCTCCCCATGTCCCCCCATGTCCCCATGTCCCTTCCATCTCCCCCATGTCCCCCCCATATCCCCCTCATGTCCCCCCATGTCCCTTCCATCTCCCTCATCTCCCCCCCATGTCCCCCCATGTCCCCCCCAGTCCCTTCCATCTCCCCCATGTCCCCCCCATTTCCCCCCATGTCCCCCCAATGTCCCCATGTCCCTTCCATCTCCCCCATGTCCCCCATGTCCCCCCCATGTCCCCCCATGTCCCTTCCATCTCCCCCATCTCCCCCATGTCCCCCCCATGTCCCCCCATGCCCCTTTCATCTCCCCCATGCCCCTTCCATCTCCCCCATGTCCCCCCATATCCCCCATGTCCCCCCCATGTCCCCCCATGTCCCTTCCATCCCCCCCGTATTCCCCCCATATCCCCCCCACGTCCCCCCCATGTCCCCCATGTCCCCTCTCTAGTCTCCCCCATCTCCCCCATCCCCCCCCATGTCCCCCCCATGTCCCCCATGTCCCCTCTCTAGTCTCCCCCATCCCCCCCATGTCCTCCCCATGTCCCCCCAATGTCCCCATGTCCCTTCCATCTCCCCCATGTCCCCCCCATGTCCCCCCCATGCCCCTTCCATCTCCCCCATCCCCCCCATGTCCCCCCCATGTCCCCCCACCCCACGTGTCCCCCTGTCCCCTGCAGGCGGAGGCCACCGAGGCGGCCGAGCGGGCGCTGCGGGACGAGGTGGCGGCGGTGGCGGCGGGGACGGCGCGCACCGAGGCCCAGGGCCACCGCCTGCGCCGGGCGCTGGACGACGTCGGGGACGGCGCCGCCGCCACCCGCGCGCCGCGTGGCCGCCCTGCGGGCACGACTCAGGTGGGCGCCCGCATCTGTAATGCCTGGTGGGAGCCTACGGGGCCCTATAGCACCCTGCGGGGCCCTATAGCACCCTACAGGCCTCTAGAGCACCCTATGGGCATCCTAGAGATCTCAGTGGGTCCCTATAGCACCTTATGGGCTTCATAGAGACCTCTGTGGGCGCCTATAGCACCCTATGGGCTCCTAGAGTACCCTACGGGCTCCCCAGAGACCCCTATGGGTCCCTATAGCACCCTATGGGCGTCCTAGAGACATCTGTGGGTCCCTATAGCACCCTATGTGCACCCTAGAGATCTCAGTGGGCCCCTATAGCATCCTATGGGCTCCCTAGAGACCTCTATGGGCCTCTATAGCACCTTATGGACTCCCTAGAGATCTCAGTGGGTCCCTATAGCACCCTACGGGCTTCCTAAAGACCCCTGTTGGCCCCTATGGCACTCTATGGGCTCCTATAGCACCCTATGGGCTCCCTAGAGACCTCTTCTGGGCCCCTATAGCACCTTATGGACTCCATAGAGAGCTCTGTGGGTCCCAATAGCACCTTATGGGCTCCCTAGAGACCCCTGTTGGCCCCTATAGCACCCTATGGGCTCCTATAGCACCCTATGGGCATCCTAGAGATCTCTGTGGGTTCCTATAGCACCCTATGGGCTCCCTAGAGATCTCTGTGGGTCCCTATAGCACCCTATGGGCATCCTAGAGACCTCCTCTGGGCCCCTATAGCAACTTATGGACTCCATAGAGATCTCCATGGGCCCCTATAGCACCCTATGGGCTCCCTAGAGACCTCTTCTGGGCCCCTATAGCACCCTATGGGCTCCCTAGATATCTCTGTGGGCCCCTATAGCACCCTATGGACTCCCTAGACACCTCTTCTGGGCCCCTAGAGCACCTTATAGACTCCATAGAGCCCAATGTGAATCCCTATAGCACCCTATGGGCTCCCTAGAGACCTCTTCTGGGCCCCTATAGCACCCTATGGGCTCCCTAGAGATCTCAGTGGGTCCCTATAGCACCTTATGGGCTTCATAGAGACCTCTGTGGGCGCCTATAGCACCTTATGGGCTTTCTAAAGACCTCTGTTGGCCCCTATAGCACCCTATGGGCTCCTATAGCACCCTATGGACCCCCTAAAGATCTCTGTTGGTCTCTATAGCACCCTATGGGATCCCTAGAGATCTCTGTGGGTCCCTATAGCACTCCATGGACATCCTAAAGACCTCTGTGGACCCTTATATCACCCTATGGGCTCCTGTAGCACCCTATGAACTCCCTAAAGATCTCTGTGGGCCCCAATAGCACCCTATGGGCTCCCTAGAGACCCCTTCTGGGCCCCTATAGCACCTTATAGACTCCATAGAGCCCAGTGTGGATCCCTATAGCACCCTATGGGCATCCTAGAGACCCCTGTTGGCCCCTATAGCACCCTATGGGCTCCTATAGCACCCTATAGGCTCCCTAGAGACCCCTATGGGCCCCTATAGCACCCTATGGGCTCCTATAGCATCCTATAGGCTCCCTAGAGACCTCTTCTGGGCCCCTATAGCACCCTATGGGCATCCTAGAGATTTCAGTGGGTCCCTATAGCACCTTATGGGCTCCCTAGAAACCCCTTCTGGGCCCCTATAGCACCTTATGGACTCCATAGAGCCCAATGTGGGTCCCTATAGCACCCTATGGGCTCCCTAGGGGGGGCTGTATGGGGCCAGGGGGATTTTGGGATTGTGGGAGGCTCTGGGGAGGCTGTATGGGGCCAGGGGCCTTATAGGATAGTGGGGGTATTCTGGGGGGGGTGTATGGGGCCAGGGGGATTATAGGGTGGTAGGGGACTCGGGGGGGGGGGCTGTGTGGGGTCAGAGGATTTATGGGACTGTGGGGGGGGCTGTATGGGACCAGGGGATTATGGGATAGTGGGGGGGGGCTCTATGGGGTCAGGGGGATTATAGGGCGGTAGGGGACTTGGGGAGGGGGCTGTATGGGGTCAGGGAGATTATGGGACAGTGGGGGGGGAGGCTGTATGGGGCCAGGGGATTATGGGATTGTGGGGTATTCTGGGGGAGCTGTATGGGGTCAGGGGGATTATAGGGCAGTGGGGGGCTCTCTGGGTCCCCCCAAAACCCCCCCGTCTGCCCCCAGGTGCGACCCACTGACCCTGTCCCGCACCGTGCGCCGCATGCTCCGGGGGGAGGACGAGGACAGCGAGGACAGCGGGGACAGCGGGGACAGCGGGGACAGCGGGTCCCCCCCGTGGGCCCTCGGGGAGCCCCTCGAAACCGCCCCCGGCCCCCAGGGGGGCCTTGAAACCGCCCCCAAGGAGCCCCTCGAAACCGCCCCCAGCCCCCATGGGGGCCTTGAAACCGCCCCTAAGGAGCCCCTCGAAACCGCTCCCGGCCCCCCAGGGGGGCCTTGAAACCGCCGCCGGCCTCCGGGGGGGCCTCAAAACCGCCGCCGGTCCCGGGGGGGGCCTCGAAACCGCCGCCGGGGAGCCCTAAAAGTGGGCTCTGACCCCATAGAGCCCCCCCAGGACCCCCCTCGACACGCCCTTAGGGGGGTGGGGGGCTCTACAGAAGGGGTGGGGCTTATTTTTGGGGCGGGGCTTAAGAGGGAGGGGCTTAATGGGGCGGGGCGTGGTGACACATTAAAGATGTTTGAAATCCACCTGATGTCCTTTTGGGGGAAGACCCCCCCAACCACATTTTTTTGGGGTCTTGAAGTGCCCCCCCCCCCCCAAACCTTGCTGGGGGGGGGGTCCTGAGCCCCCCCCCATAACCCAATTTGTGACCCCCCCCCCCCCCCAGATTCCTTTTGAACACCCGGAGTGGGAGGGGCCTTAAAACACCCCAAAACCATTGTGGGGGGCTGGAAACCCCCCCTTAGGTTCAGCCTGGGGGGCTCAAACCCCCCCGAGACCCTTTTTTGGGGGGGTCCTGACCCCCCCCCCCCCCAAACTGCACCCGGGGAGCCTTGAAACAGCCCCAAGCCCAGCGGGAGGAGGGGGGAGCCTTGAAACCACCGCGCGGGCTGGAGGCGGGGCTGGCTATGTTAATCAGCGCGCGCGGCAACCAATCGCGGCGCGGCATGCAAACGAGGGGCCGGGCGGCGGACGGCGGCGAATGAGGAGGGAGAGGGGGCGGGGCCGGGGCTCCGCGAGACCCCGGGAGTCTCGCGAGAGTTGAGGGCGGGCGGAGGCGGCGGCGGCGGCGGCGGCGGGATGGGAGCGCCGAGGTGAGGCCCCGGCACCGGCCCCGGTCCCAAGCCCCGCCCCTTGCCCCGCCCCCCGACCCCCCGAGGGTGGGGGGCACCGACCCCGGGGCTGGGGGGGCTCCTCCGGTGGTCCCCGGCCCGCCCCTTCCGCCCCCCCCCCCCCTTAGCAACCGCGGCCCTTAGCAACGGGCTGCCCCTTGCGCCGTGACGTCATCGCCCCCCCACCCCAGGTTCCTCCCCCCCCCTCTCCTCCCCCCTCCTTTCTTATGGGGGGGGGTCCCATAGGGTTGGGTAGGGGGCACCTGGGGCGGGGCTATGGGGGGCTGGGGTGTCTTTGGGGGAGGTTGGGGGGCGCCTGGGGCTCTAAGGAAGGTTTGGGAGGGCACTGGGGGCTGGGGGGGGGGCACCTGGGGGGGGTGGAGGGACCCTGGAGGGGACACTGGGGGCTCTGAGGGAGTTTTGGGGGGGGAATGGGGGCTGGGGGGGGGCACCGGGGTGGATGGAGGGACCCTGGCGGGGGCGCTGGGGGGTTGGGACTGCTCGTGGGGGGGCCCTGGGGGGGCTCTGGGTGGGTGGAGTGATCCTGGAGGGGGTATATGGGGCTCTGAGGGAGTTGTGGGGGGGGAATGGGGGCTGGGGGGGGCAGCAGGGTGGATGGAGGGACCCTGGAGGGGGTGCTGGGGGGTTGGGACTGCTCATGGGGGGGCACTGGGGGGGCTCTGGGAGCTCCAAGGGGTTACACAGGGCTCTGGGGGAAGGATCTGGGGTCAACAAGGGGAGCATGGATATGGGGGGGGGCTCTGAGGGGGACACAGGGATTTGGGGGGGGGCCACCAAAGGGTCTGGGGTGTGCCGAGAGGGCACTTGGGAGTCTCAGCACCTGGCTGTATCTGGAGGTGCATGGAGGGGCTGGCAATTCTTTTTTTGGGGGGGGGTCTTCCCATGGGAGACCCTTCTCGCTTCCCCCCTCCCCAGATGCCCCGTCACTGCTCTGCTGCCGGCTGCTGCACCCGCGACACCCGGGAGACCCGCAACCGAGGCATCTCCTTCCACCGGTGGGTGCCCCCACACCTCCTCAGGGGGCCGCCCCCCCTGTGGGGACCCCTCCTTACCCCCCCAAATGGTCTTGCTGGGGGGGCTTTCCTCAATTCTCCCTTTTGCGGCAGTTTTATTTTGTTGCTTTTTCACCTTTTGGCTCTCGGTTTAATCCTTTTGCATTGGTTTAGGCCAGGTGTAACCCCCCCCCCACCCCCAGCAATGGTTTGGCCCAGGTGTACCCCTCTCCTTTAGCAATGGTTTCTCCCAGGTGTGCCCCCCCCCCCTTCTTAGCAGTGGTTTGGCCCACGTGTTCTTTGCCTCCTTTTTACAAGGGTTTGTCCCGGATTCCCCCCATTTAGCAGTGGTTTGGCCCAGATGCCCCCCCTCTCCCTTTTTAGCATGGTTTGGCCCAGGTGTTCCCCCCCCCCTTTTATCAGTGGTTTGGCCCAGGTGCCCCCCCCTCCCTTTTAGCAGTGGTTTGGCCCAGGTGCCTCCCCCCCCTTTTTTCAGTGGTTTGGCCCAGGTTTCTCCCCCCTTTTAGCAGTGGTTTGGCCCAGATGCCCCCCCTCTCCCTTTTTAGCAATGGTTTGGCCCAGGTGTGTTTCCCTCCCCCCTCCCCTTTTACCAATGGTTTGTCCCAGGTGTTCCCCCCTCCCCATTTTGGTAGTGGTTTGGCCCAGGTCTGCCCCCTCCATCAATGGTTTGGCCCAGGTGCCCCCCCTCTCCCTTTTTAGCAATGGTTTGGCCCAGGTGCCTCCCCCTCCCCCCTTTTATCAGTGGTTTGGCCCAGGTTTCCCCCCCCTTTTAGCAATGGTTTGGCCCAGATGCCCCCCCTCTCCCTTTTTAGCAATGGTTTGGCCCAGGTGTGTTTCCCTCCTCCCCCCCCCCCCCTTTTAGCAGTGGTTTGGCCCAGGTGCCCCCGCCCCCCTTTTAGCAATGGTTTGGCCCAGGTGCCTCCCCCCCCAACTTTTAGCAGTGGTTTGGCCCAGGTGTCCCCCCATCCCTTTTTACCAATGGTTTGGCCCAGGTGTGTTTCCCTCCCCCCCCCTTCTATCAGTGGTTTGGCCCAGGTGCCCCCCCCCTCCCCATTTTGGTAGTGGTTTGGTCCATGTATCTGCTTTCCCCCCCCAATAATGGTTTGGCCCAGTTATGTGCCCCCCCCCCATTTTAGGAATGGTTCAGCCCCCTCCCCATTAACAAACCCTCCCTGGCCCGTTCCATTGGTGGCTGCTGGGGGGGAGCCATCCCCCCAACCTCTCAAAAACCAGCATTTTGGGGGGATTTCGGCCACAAAACCCGACGTGACCCCCCTTTTTTTTTTATTTTTGCCCCCCCACAGGCTGCCCAAGAAGGACAACCCGCGGCGGGCGCTGTGGCTGGAGAACAGCCGGCGGCGGGACGCGAGCGGGGAGGGCCGCTGGGACCCGGCCTCTAAATACATCTACTTCTGCTCCCAGCACTTCGAGAAGAGCTGCTTCGAGATAGTCGGCTTCAGGTAGCTAACGAGGCGCTTAATTAAGCCGCCTCCTCCCCCAGAGAATGGGCCCTCTTAATTACGGAGCCCCCCCGTAATTAAGGACGCCCCCCCTGCTTTGGTTTAAGGTGGGTTCCTCCAGACCTCCCCCTTCCGTCAGTGGAAATGGTTTGCTCCAACCCATCACCCCCCCCTCCCCTCCCCCCCGTGCCTCAGTTTCCCATTTTGGGGTCCTGAACCCCCCCCAGTGCTTTTGGGGGTCCCGGGGATGTGGGGGTTTTGTCACCCCCCCAGGGACTTTGTGGGTGTTGGGTCCCTCTAAAGACACCCCCAGGGCTTTTGGGGAACCCCCCCTGGGTTTTAGATCCCCCCAAAACCTTTCCTAAATCTTTGGGGGGCACCCTTAGGACCCCCACCCCAAACCTCTGGGGTCCATGGGTCACCCTGGGAGACCCTAAAACATTTTTTGGGGTCCCCTTTTTACCTCTCCAAGGCTTTGGGGTGCCCTGGTGACCTTATTGGGTTTGGGTTTCCTTGGTGACGCCCCCCCCCCCCCGGGGTTTTGGGACCCTTTAGGGTTTTGGGGTCCCTGTGGGTTTTGGGGTCCCTGTGGGTTTTGGGGTGCCTCACACTGACCTCCTTGCTCTTCCCCCCCCCACCGCAGTGGCTACCACCGCCTGAAGGAAGGGGCCGTCCCCACCGTCTTCGAGTCGACCTCCCCCAAAACCCCCCGGGACACCAAACCGAAGCTCCCCCCGCCCGACAGCGACACCCCAAAGCCCCCCCGGGCCACCGGGAAGTGGAAGTGAGTCCCGGGACGGGCACCGGGTCTGGGGGGTGACACAGGACACTGCCACCATCTCCCCCCCACCCCATTTAACCCCCCCCTTTTTTCTCCACACAGGCAGGACCCCGCAACATCCCCCCCGGACCCCCCCTTTTCCTCCGACGTCTCCTGTTTCCCCCGAGAAGGCGAAGACCCTGGGGGGGTCCCGGCTCTTCCCGGCCCTTTAGGCGCACGGGGTCCCCTCCCGGACACCCTTTTGGTGGCCACAGGGGACGAAGAAGCCACAGACACCCCCGCCCTCCCTGAAGGTGCCCCCCCGGCCCCCCCCAGGCCCGTTTCACCTTCCCTTTACATGCTGAGGCTGCCGCCGCCGGCCGGGGCGTACATCCAGAGCGAGCACAGCTACCAAGTGGGCAGCGCCTTGCTCTGGAAACGCCGCGCCGAAGCCGCCCTGGACGCCCTGGACAAAGCCCAGAGGCAGCTCCAGGCTTGCAAACGCCGAGAGCAGAGGCTGAGGCTGCGGGTGGGCGAGCTGCAGCGAGAGCGACGAGCCCCCCCCGAGGGCCGGAGGGTCCCCAAGGAGCCCCCGCCGCAGGGCGCGGAGCCGCAGGTGCTGGGCGCCGCCGACGGCGGACGGTGAGGGCTCGCCTCCTCTTCCTCGCCGCGGCGCCGCCGGGAAGGTTTGTAAATAAACGAAGCGTTTTCGCCTTTTCTATGAAAAAAAAAAAAAAAAAAACAAGGCGACGGCTCGCCTCTGGGAACGCTGCGGGGGTGGGGGGGGAAAGGACAGCGACACCGAGTCGGGTTTGCTCGCTGATCGGGCAGGAAAGCGTTTTGGGGAGAAATCAGCAGGGTTGGTGAGCTAAAGCGGCTCAGCGAGGCGGGTGAGCAGCGGGGTCGGGCGTTTGTTGTGTTGGTCCCCTTTTTTGGGGAGCTCGGGGGTGCTTTCTTGATCTGGTTTAGGTGCTCAATCTGGCGGAAAAGTGGATCAGGGAGAAATAAATCAGTTTTGCGCCAGATTTGTGGGAAGAACAAAGTGTTTTGGGGCACGATCCGTCTTCAGGGCCAGCCCTTGGGCAAGCAGGAGGCTGGCGCCAAGCGAGTGTTCCCCTCCCAGCGATGGGGAGGATTTTGGGGGCACGATCTGAAGGGGAAACCCACAGATTGGTCCCCAGAAAACATCCCTCATCATCCAGGCACCCATCTGGGCCCAGATAATCATTCTTAAGCCTTTAATTTCCACAGCCAGCACCGTGCGGAGGCACCGGGCACGATGCTAAGAACCAAAACCAGCCTCTCGCCCTCGTCATGCTCCAATGCTGTTAGAAACATCCCTGAAGACAGGTAAAAAAGCCTGATTAGCCCCCAAATCGGCTTCGCCTGTCACCCCGAGGCACGGCTCCTTCTACAGGTTGATCTTCGCCTCCTGGATGGCAGCGTAGATGTCGGTGTTCATGGGCACGTAGGACTTCTTCTTCTCGTCGCGGAAGAAGAGCGGGTCCTTGATGATGTTGGGGTCAAAGCCTTCTCTGACGAGGTTGCCTTTGCACTGCTTGAAGGTCCCCGTGATCTCCAGGGCTTCCTGTGGGGACAGATGGCGTCAGAAACGGGGACAGGTGACGTTACCGGCGCGGTGTGACCATCATCAGAAATGTGGGGACCCCAGCGGGTGTCGCTGGCACGGCACCGTCGTTGGAAAGTGGGGACCAAAATGTTCAACGTGGGGAGTTGTCGGCGCAGGGGGACCCAGGTGACAGCGCTGGAAGGGGTGACCCCAGTGTCACCGTCGCCTTGGGGACCCAGGAGGTGTCTTTGGAAACGGGGTGACCCAAAAGATGTCATCAGAAGTCGGGGACCTTGAGACCATCGTCAGAAAGCCACCCCGGCACGAGCTGGCCCCGACGGCGTCATCAGCTCTGGGTGCCGCCACCACCAGAAGCCCCAACGCCATCGCTGGAAGACGAGAGGCCGAAAACCACCCCCCGGGAAGCCCCCCCAAAGCCGGGGCCGCTCACCTGGATCCGCACGAAGCGGGGGGCCGCGTAGCTGGGCAGCGTCTCCTTGGTGAAGGCGTAGAGGTTCTCGCCCTCGAAGCTCATCCCGGGCTTCAGGCGGATGGCTGCCATGCCACACTTCCCCTCGCACCCTGCGGGCAGAGCTGGCAGGTTATTTTGGGCAACCAAGTCTCATTTTACCCTTCTTGGTGGCCACTTGGGCCGTTACGGGGAGTTGTTGCATGCCCAAAGCAACGCTGGGTGCGTATTTTGGGTCAGTTTGTCCCATTTCAGCCCTCGTTGTGACCATCGGGCCATTAGGAGGAGACGCGGTGGGTCCAAAACCCCAGGCACTTCTCTGGGGAAACCAAGTCCCCAGTGGCCACGTGGGCCATTGGTTGCCCAAAATAACATCAGATGCTTCTTTTGGGCAACCAAATCCCTCTATACTCTGTGTGGTAGCTGCTTAGACCATTGTGGGGCATGTTGCATGTCCAAAATATCCTGGCTTGGACAACCAGGTCACCCCTTAACCTTCTTGGAGGCTGCTCAGCCCTTCACAGAACCACGCTGTGCCCCCAAACCAATGCCAGACTCTTATTTGGGGTGACTAAATCCTGGTTTTGCTTCCTTGGTGGCCAGTTGGACCATTATGTGGACGTGTTGCGTGCCCAAAACAACATCAGATGCTTATTTTGGGCAACAGAGCCGTGTTTTACTCTTCTTGGACCACTGCAGCAGTAGTTTTGAGCCCAAAACAACACTGGCCTCCTATTTTGGGTCAACAAGTCCTACTTGAGCCTTTTTCCTGGCCTCTCAGAGCAACGTAGCCCACATCACCTGCCTGAAGGATCCCTGGGTGCTTATTTTAGTCCCACTCGCCCTCTGCACCGCCCTGTACTCACCCGGCACGGACACCCCGTAGACGTTGACCTCCTGGATGAAGTTCACCATGGCCAGAGTGGCCTCCACCTCTGTCGTGGCCACGTTCTCCCCTTTCCAGCTATGGAAGCGAAGGGATGAAGCTGTGAGGAGGAGGAATTCGGGCTGGGGGATGGCATCGCCCACGTGGACGTGGGCACGACCACGGTGGAGAGGATTACCGGAAAGTGTCTCCCACACGGTCCTGGAAGTAGACGAATTTTTCGTGGTCCATCATGAGGAGGTCACCGCTGTTGAAGAAGGCGTCGCCTTTGACCAAGACGTCTCTCAAGATCTTTTTCTCGGTCTTCTTGGAGTCGCCCGCGTAGCCGTAGAAGGGGGTGTTCTTGGTGATTTTGATGACCAGCAGCCCCGTCTCACCTTCGGGGAGGGAGAGGAGGGTTGGGGCCAGTCAGCAAAGTGCCTTGGGGCTGGAGAACGTCATCCCCATGCCCCAAAACGGGGATGCTGCCGTTTTCCTTGGTGCTTTTCTGGTGCCACCAAGACGATGGTGATAAAGACCAAGAGCTGGCTTTGATGGATCTCCACCCTCTGTTGTCTCTCCCCTGCCAAAAAGGCCCTCGCGAGGCTCATCTCTTCTTACCGGGCCGGACGCGGATGCAGAGTCCTCGCTCGTCGCGTACGGGTTCGTCCTGCTCCACGTTGTACTTGATCAGCTCAAAGGGAGCGAAGCTCTGGAGGAGAAATCGGCGTGCAGAAGAGAAACGCAGGATAAAAAAGGGTGGGAGGACATCTTTGCTTACAACATCCTTCGTTACTCACTTGTTAAAACCCATGGACCCCACCACACCCAATCCCAACATCTTGCATAGCCTCGTGTTCCGTCCGAACTAATCCCACGTTTATATTTAATTAAGATTTAATCAAACACGTTCAACTGCTCGCCAAGCTCACCCACCGTGCCTTTCCAATGAAAGGTCTGGGGGGAGAATGCTGAGAGCTGCAGCTGGGGGAAAAGGGTGGAAAAAAAATAGTTTTGCAGCTTTTGCTCAACATGGTGGTGGCTGGAGACCAAGAATTGAGACCAGGTGGCCTTTCTTGGGGCTGTGAAGATGCCCACGTCACCACAGGCCCTCCAAAAAATGGCTTTTGAGTCAGTGCTGCTGAGTCCATGTTTGCCAGTGGGGTGGAAGGGACTTCTTTTGGACGTGAAGAGGAGATACCAAAGATCCCACTCTTGTATGAACCCAACCTGATGGACTGTTGAGTCAATACTGGCCAACGAGGTGGAGGGGACTCCTTTTGGACATGAAGAGGGGATCTGGAAGATCCCGCTCTTGCATGAACCCAACCTGGTGGATGTTGTTGGTTTCTCCAGGTTGGTCGCTATGAGGAGGGCAACCAAGAGATTCCCACTCTTGGGTCAACCCAACTTGAGGGCCAGCATTGGCTTCCCCAAGGCCATCTGCGTTTGTTCCCTGCCATCGCCACCGCTGGTGGCTCACCTTGAGGAACGGATTCGCTCTGCCCACGGCCCCGATCTTGCCGGTGTAGTTGATGAAGCCGGCGTTGCCCTCGGTGGCCCCATAAAACTCCCAGATGGAGATGGGCCCGAAGCGCTGGAGGAACTCCTTCCACACCTCCGCCCGCAGGCCGTTGCCCACAGCCAAACGCACCCCGTGCTTCTGGTCGTTGTCACGCTGCCAAGGGAAAAACCATCTCAGCACCCGCCCCGTGGCGTCGCGTCCCCCCCGGGGGTGAATTTCGGGCCTCACCTTGGGCGTGTTGCAGAGGTAGCGCATGAGCTCGCCCACGTACTGGATGACGGTGACGTTGTAGCGGCGGCAGTCGTCCCAGAACTGGGAGGCGGAGAATTTGGAACGCAGGACGCAGGTGGCTCCTGCGGGGACACGGTGGGGTGATGGTTCCCTCCTCTTTTCCCTCTTTTTTTTCCATTAATCCTTCCATCCATCCTTTCGTCTTTCTTTATCCCTCCCACATTCACCCATTATCTATGACCTCTTTCCTTTTCTGTTGTCTCTTCGTTCCTCTTTCTTTCCTTCCCCATTCTCACTTTTTTTGTCATCTGTCATCCCATCCATCCCCCCACTGCTCCATTTATCACTGTAAATATCTCTCCTTTTCTCCCCTCCACCCTTGCACGTTTTTCCATCATCCTTCAGTCCATCTCCAGAAGACAAATGTCCATCGATCCATCTCCGTTAAAGCAGCCACGCATCCATCCCCAGCCTTACATTTATCTTATCCATCCCTAAAAAACATCCACCACCACAAAGCAGCCATCCATCCATTTCTATAAGCACATCCATCTCTAGAAAATATCTCTGTCCTCCTCCAGAAAATATTAATATCTAGAAAACATACCTCCATCTCCGTATAAATCTATCCATCTCCAGAAAACATCCACGTGTCCTTCATAATGTATCCATCCATCCATCCAGCTCCATAAAACGTCCATCCAGCTCCATAAAACATCCATCCAACTCCATAAAACATCCATCCATCCATCCATCCATCCATCCATCCATCCATCCATCCATCCCTGTCTGTCTGTCTGTCTGTCTGTCTGTCTGTCTGTCCATCCTCCCCCCACGCGGGCCGTGGGGTACGTACCCATCTCCAGGCACCCTCCCACCCCGATGAGCAGCCCGGCCGAGTGGTAGAGCGGCAGCGTGGTGTAGACGTGGTCGGTGCCCCGTATCCCGCAGATCCGGCCCAGGCTGGCCACCATCAGCAGCTTCTGCTCCGTGATCACCGCCGCTTTGGGCAGCCCTGGGGGTGGGAAACGTCCTCCGTGGAGGCGCCCACGTGGGATGGGAGGGCGAGACCCTTCCCTCGGGGTGCTGGGTCTCTGTCCCTAAAGGCCTCGTGTGGTGGTTGGGGTGGGATCTGGTCCTACCGAGGACGTCCTGTCCTCCCTGTCCCAACGGGGACATGGTGGCTCGCCATCCTTGGGGACACCCAACCCTCACGGGGAACCAACCAGCTGGACTCAGGACACTCAGGATTGCAGAAAAGACCCCACAAGACCCCACCAGCCTCCCTGGTGTCCCCCACACCATCTTGCCCACCCCTCCAGCTCCTCGCCCATGGCACCCCAACCCTCCCAGATGCCGTTCTCCAGGGAGGAGACCCCCGAGGCCTCACCGGTGGTGCCGGAGGTGTAGATGTAGATGGCCTTGGAGGTGGCGGTGATGCCGGCGCGGTAGTGGCTGGGCGGGGGCTTGTCGGAGGCCGCCTCGATGGCTGGCAGCAGGGCCTCGACACCCGGCGTGGGCGACGTGGAGCTCAGGTAGAAGACCTTGATGCCGTCACGCTGCAGGGCTGGCAGCACCTCCTCCAGGGCCTCCTGGAGCTCTGCGGGGACAAGGGGGCATGGTCCAGGGTGAGGAGGTCCCCAAATCGGGGGGGTGCTCTGAGCATCCATGAAGGGAACCGAAAGAGCACAAAATGGGTGCTCTGTGTACCCCAAGTGGGTGCCCTGGTCGGATGGGTACCCAGGGCATCATGGTTGGGTTCCTCAATGATCCCAAGTGGGCTCCCAATGGATCCCAAATGGACACCTGGATGAGATGGGCACCCAGGGTATCATGGTTGGATTCCCCAGTGATCCCATATGAGCTCCCAATGGATCCCAAATGGACACCTTGATCATATGGGCACCCAGGACATCGTGATTGGGTTCCCCAATGATCCCAGGTGGGCACCCAATGGACCCCAAATGGACACCTTGATCATATGGGCACCCAGGATATTGTGGTTGGGCTCCCCAGTGATCCCAGGTGGGCTCCCAATGGGCACCTTGATCATAATGGGAACCCTGGGCAGCCCAAATGAGCACCCCAAGGACCCTAACTGGGCACCCAAAGCATCCCAAAAGGGCACCCGGTGTACCCCAAATGGGGACCTCAATTGGATGGGCACCCTGGCTGGGTGCCTCAAGGATCCCAGCTGGGCACCCCAATAGGACCAGCACCTACAGTGCCCCATACAAGAGCCCCGAGGATCCCAGCAGGGCACCCAAAGCACCCCAAAAGGGGCACCCTGAGCATCCCAATGGGTGCCCCAAGCAAGTACGTACACGTGAGTGTTTTCTTCCTGCCTCCCACTCCCAAAAACGTCCTTGTGATGGAAACAAAAGGACCTTTGGCCCCGGCAACGATCTGGCAATAATTAACCTGTAGCCTTGGCACGGCCAGTGCACCCCACGACAATGACCAAGGCTTGGGGGTGCACACGCGTGAGCAAAGGGCTGCGGCCGTGGCCACGCCTGGGCGTGCAAACATGTGGCCCCGTGTGAGTGACCTCTTGCACGCTTCCACACCCTGCACAAACAGCAGCCACCCACGCACGTGATGTGTGGAGCAACACAGGCACACGTGCAAGAGCAGCTAGGGGCACTGACAGGCGTGCAAATGCATGTACAGCCACTGACAGGCGTGCAGTCACGCAGAGTCACACGTGTGGCACACGCCGGTTCACGCACAGACACGTGCAGGCAACAGCACGTGCAAATCTGTGCACGTGCAAACGTGCACAGCCACTGACACGCACGCAAGTCCACGCATGGACACTGACAGGTGTCATGCAGGGACACCAACACGCGTGCAGACACACACACAGAGGCACTGACACTCAAATTCATGCATAGACACATGCACGTGTGCAAATCCGTGAGCAGACACATGCAGCCACTGATGCACATGCACATAAATGCGGTGACACGCATGCAAACATGCACGGACACTGACATGCATGCAAGTCCATACACAGCCACTGATATGTACAAACATACATGGACACACACACCTAAAAATCCATGCACAGCCACTGACACGCCTAAAAATCCATGCACAGCCACTGACAAGCCTGCAAATCCATGCACAGCCCCTGACACGCCTCAAAATCCATGCCCAGCCACCATCACACATTGCACTTGCACGCAGGACCCCCAACAAGCACGCAGCCCACACTTGCAGCACACCAACGCGTGCAACCCCTGCACGAAGCTGCACGAGCAGGCACGAGCAGCAGCAGCAGACCCCCCCCCAGCCTTTTCACACCCCCCCAAGGGCACCACTCACCGGTGCTGGCGAGCACGAAGGTGGCCTGAGCAGCAGCGAGCGCGTGCAGCAGCGCCTGGCCCCGCACGTTGCAGTTGAGGCACGCCATGGAGCAGCCCAGCTTGGCCAACGCCAACCATGTCCAGACGTAGGTGGGCTCGTTGGGGAGGAAAACGGCCACGGTCTGGCCCGGCTGCAAGCCCAAACGCTGGGAGAAGGCGTGGGCAGCGCGGTTGCTGCGTTGCTCCACGTCCCGGTAGGTGTAGACGTCGTCCTGGAACAGCAGCAGGGGACGGTGGGGCTGGCGTCGAGCGTGCTCCTGGAACACCTCGAGGAGGGTGACGGCGGGACGCCGGGACAGGCGGCGATGACAGCGCACCGCAGCCCCCCCCAAGGCCAAGAAGGCTCCCAGGTCCTCCCAGAGGAAAGGGAACAAGCGGTCCCGCAGGAGCAGAAGCAGCAGCAGCAGCCCGGCCACCGCCGCCGTGACCACCCCCAGCATGGTCACCCCTCGGCGCTGGGCTCTGCAGGGCAAGGTCCGCCGCCCGCGCGCACCTTGCCCCGGCGCGTTTGCCCCTGGGTTGGTTTTGTTTTTCTTTCTTCTTTTTTTTTTTTTTTTTTTCTTCTTTGCCTTTGCCTCTTGCTTTTTTTTTTTTTTTTTTTTTTTTTTTTTCCCTCCCCCGGCGCCGCCCCGCGCCCTGCCTAGGGTTGAAGGGTGTGGAGCGGCACCGCGGGGGCGGCTTGCGTCAGCGGGTCCCTCGTCCGTCTGTCCGTCCGTCCCTTGTCCGTCCGTCTGCGGCACCCGCTCCTGGAGCCGCGTCTGCTGAGCCGAACGGGTGTGGAAATATCAAGTGTCCGTCCGTCCCTCCTGGCCGTCCTCCCATCCACCTGCTCTTGGTTTTGGGTTACCGGCTGGGTTTTCCCCGGAGGCAGCGATGGGAGGGGAGCTCTGCCAACCCCCAAAGCCTCCAGCCAGTTCCTAAAGCCTCTATCCAGACCCCCAAACCTCCATCAATCCCCCCAAAACCTCCATCAATCCCCCCAAAACCTCCATCAATCCCCCCAAAACCTCCATCAATCCCCTAAAGCCTCCATCAATCCCCTAAAGCCTCCATCCAGTCCCCAAAACCTCCATCCAGCCCCTACACCTTCCATCAAGCCCCTAAAGCTCCCATCCAGCCTCCGTCCACCCTCCTAAAGCCTCTCTCCAGCCCCCAAAGCCTCCATCCAACCCCTAAAGCACCCATACAGCCCCCAAGGTCTCCATCCAGCCCCTAAAAGACCCATTGAGCTCCTAAACCTTCCACCGAGCCCCCTAAAGCCTCCACTGAGCCCCCAAAACCTCCATCAGTCCCCCCCAGCCTCCATAAATCCCCCAAAGCCTCCATAAATCTCCCAAAGCCTCCATAAATCCCCTAAAGCCTCATAAATCCCCCACGGCCTCCACCCAAACCCCGTTTCCCTTCTCATTATAAAAAGGGACAATGGGCACTCTCAGCCTTCCCCTTACCGCTGTTCCCATTCAGAACCCTCCCACCCCCAAATCTTCTCATTTTCCCCCAATTTCTTGCAAACCCGGCTGCATTTTCCGCCCTGGCCGGGTGGGACCGGCCCCATTTCACCACCCCACAACCCCCAGTCCGAACGGTGACAAAAACCACGTTTTCTTTCATCACCAGACCAGAAAATAAATAAATAAATAAATAAAAACCCAACAACGACAGCCAAAATGCCCCAAGCTCTGCCATTTAAATCCCATTTAAATCTTTAAGCTGGGTGTGGGCGCCCAGCAAGCCGTATCTTGAAGGGTTATTTCACCTCTCTGCTAATTAATAATAATCAAAAAGCAACCAGCACGCAGGTTCAGCGCAACCTCACCGCTGTGTCACTCACCTTCAGCCCTGATTTGCAACCCCGGCTGCTCGCTCGCCGTAAAATTATTATGGGGTCGAAGGGTTTTTGGCAACGTGGGTGAAATGTGCCGGGCGGTGCTCGAGGTTTTGCAACCCGGGGCCGTCGCCCACACGTGTGGGGGTTTGAGGGTGCCCATGGGGTCTGGGGGGTGTTTGGGGCTTGGAGGGGGCTCAGTTTGGGGTCTGCGGGTGCCGGTGGTGCAGATCTGGGGGTCCCCACGGGTGGGATTTGAGGGTGCCCATGGAGCTGGGGTGGGTTGGGTAAGGTTTGGGGTGCCTCGGGGTCCCCTTGGGCAGGGTTTGGGGATCCCCGGGGGTGCCTGAGGGGGGGTCTCATTGGGTAGGTCGGGATTTGGGGTCCCGTGGGGGGGGGGGCGCCCTACCCAGGCACTCACCTGGAGCTCCGTGGCCCCCAGCCCTTGGGGGGAGGCACCTAAAAGGGGGGAGCAGGAGTTTATGGGGTGGGGACACATATGGGGACACAGCCCCCCCCCCAAACCCTCAGGGCCATTGGGGAGCCCCCAGGGGGTTGGGGACACCCCCAGGGGACAGCAGGGACCCCCGAGGGACCCCCACTCATCCCCTCAACCACAGCAGGGGGGGAGTCCATAGGGAGCCCCAGGGGGTGCTCGGGGACGGGGGGGGGGGGCTATGGGGGACCCCAGGAACACAGGTGACACATTTGGGGGGGGGGGGTGTCCCCCAAGCCATTTAACCCCTTCCTTGCCACGGCTCTCACTGCTCCGTGTCCGGTGTCTCCAGGTGGTGAGGAGGAAGAAGAGGCCGAGGCTGAAGACGAGGGCGGCAGCAGCAGCGCAGCCCCCCCCCCACGGCCACAAGCAGGGTCCTCCGGGGCCCCCCCTCGGTGCCTGTGGGGGCCCAGATGCTGCGGTGTCCTCACCCCCAGCCGTCCCTGGAGATGGGAAGTGGTGACACAGCCACCCATGGGTGACGCTGAGGGGGGGGGGAACCTCAGCACCTAAATGGGGAGGGGAAAAGGGGGGGGCTCCCCCTTACCTTGGGGTGCTCCAGAAGCCGGTGTCACCTCCAGTGTCACCTTGTCCCCGAGGGGTGAGGACAGAAAGGGGTACCCATGGGGGCTGTAGGAGCACCTATAGGTGCCGGCGTCGGCTGGGGTCACCCCGAGGAGGGTGAAGGTGGCCATGGGCCCCTCGTGGGGGTCCTGGCGCTGGGTGGGGGGCGAGCACCCGTCCTTATGCAGGAGGAAGGTGGCCCCATGGGATGCCCAGCACTGGATGGTGACGTTGGTCCCCGTCTCCACGCGTCTGCTAGGGCTCAGCATCGTCCCCAGAGGGGGGTATTTGGCATCTGCATGTGGAAGGGACAGAGATGGGACACCCGTGGGGACAGGGGGGGCACCCCTGGGCGTCGGGGCAGCCCCGGGGGCACCCCCTTGTCCCCCTCACCCGTCACCAACAGCTCCACGGGGTCACTCAGCGCTGACATCTTTCTCTCCTTGTCCTCGTACCGGCACCGGTACGTCCCCGTGTGTCCCCACTCTATGGCCTCGAAGACGAACTCGGCCGTGTTCTGCTCCCCAGTGCTGTACTGGTGCCGAATCCGGGCTTCGTTCCAATAGAGCAGGACCTGGAGAGCCGGCCAGGGCAGGTGGCACCGCAGGGTGACATTGTCCCCCAGGGCCACCCCCTTGCAGGGGTGCAGCGAGAGGAGGGGTTGGCGTGCTGGGATGGGGACAGCAGCAGTGAGACCCCCGTCCCCTGCCCCGTGTCCCCCTAACCCATCGCTGTCCCCGTCCCCCCTGTTCCCAAACTCACGGTGCTGCGCCCTGCTGCGTGCCACCAGCCACCAGCCTGCAAGGGACACGGGGGCTGTGGAACACAGGGCCACCAAACTGTCCCCCCCTCCCAGCACCACGTCCCCGTGTCACTCACTGAGGATGAAAGCCACCACCATTGGTGCCATGAGGCGGGAGTAGCTTGGGGATGGCGGCACTGGGAGGCACTGGGAGACACTGGGAGCCCCTACAAGGCTGCACCCGGTTGTCCCACCACCACCGAGAGCAGAAGAGCGAGTGGCACAGGGAGTGGCCACTCTCAGTTCCCCTTGGGGACAGGAAAATGTTGCACTTGTAGTCCCCAAGAAGGGGGTGGCTCGATGGGGTGAAACGCCATCACCCCTTGGGTGCCACACGTGGTCCGTGATGGGGTGTCACACGCTGTCCCTAAGGGCAGCGCAGCGTTGTCCCCACACGTCGGGTGTCCCGTGCTGGGTGTCCCGTGCTGGGTGTCCCACGGCGTCGTCAAACCCAGGACACCACCGGGGTGCCCTACAGGGGACGTCACCTGCGGTCCCCAAAGCGTGGTGGCATCCAGGCTCTGTCCCCAACGCCTTGTGCCACCGCACGCAGTCCCCTGGGGGCTTCCCTCTGCTGTCCCCAAGGGCCAGGAGCGGGGTCCCCTCAACCCAGGGCCCCCCCCAGAACAAAAGACGGCGCCGCCCGCAAAAATGCTGCAAGGTCCCACCGAGATTTGAACTCGGATCGCTGGATTCAGAGTCCAGAGTGCTAACCATTACACCATGGGACCGGCCCGCGCGGGCAGCCCCGCCAGGCCCCTCACGGCTCCACCGCCCGCGGAGCCTCCGCCGCTAAAGGAGCCCGGCCCCGGGCTGCGGGGGCCGCGGGAGCCGGGTTGGGGCGAGGAGGGATGAGGGCAGGGACCCGGGGAGGCCACCGGCAAAATAATTCTGGTCGCCCGAACAGGGACTTGAACCCTGGACCCTCAGATTAAAAGTCTGATGCTCTGCCGACTGAGCTATCCGGGCTCTTGTTTAAAGGTTCCTATCGCCTCCTCATGGGTTTTAGAGAGTTCTGGTTGGAATGCTGAATATTTTCAGTCGAGGTGTTTTGGTGATTCTCTGGAAATGTGAAGCGTGGGGCAGCTGGTGAGGCTGGTGGCGGTACGGGATGCTCGGAGTGAAAGCGGTGGGAACGCTCGAGGAGGGCACAAGTGCGCCTTGGAGTTCAGGGAGGGAAAAGGGAAAAAAAAAACATTTCTGTGTTCGGTGGGAAGAGGACTCGGCGCATAAGGATTTGAAGGGAAAAAGGAAAAAGGTTCCACGGTTGGCGAGCGGAGCGGGGAAAACTGACGGGAAACGGACCCCGAGACCGCACCGGGCCGCGCTGCCGGGGGCGCTGGGCGGAGCTTCTTTATATAGGCCGGGGGCGGACCTGAGTGAGAACCACCCCTTCCAGCTCCCGCCTCCCGGCCTCTCTCTGACCAATGGGAAGGCCGCCGGCTTGCGGAGCGGCCAATCACAGCCCAGCACCAGCGTTGGGCGGTGAAGCCGCCTTTAGGCCTGCGAGCCGCGGCCGGAGCCCGGCGCTCGGGCAGCCCGGAATGCTTCTGTCCGCTAAATAACGACTAAATAAATTTTAAAACCTTAATTTTTTAGGCTTTTTTTATAAGGCGGTAAGGCGAACCAGCTGCTTCCTCTTAACCCCATTGAATGCTTGTATCGAGGTAGAAAGAGCTTTAATAAGTTTAAAAAAAAAAAAAAAAAAACTTGGTTATACAACTTAAATTTCTGTACGCAACGCAAGGGAAGAAGCAAGGAGTGCAGCCCGAACAGAAGCCATCGCCGCCTCGCCGTGGAACTTTGCCCCAAACGCTCTCTTCGCTCCACCGCCGAACCCCGCACCCTGGCCCCCTCCGCGCAACCCACCCCCCTTTATAAGCTCCGGTCGCCGCTCAGCGTGCTCGCTGATTGGCCAATGCCTCTACGCCCCGCCCACCACGAAGAAACGCCGCTCAAAAGATCCGCCTGCAGTCCCATCTACGGCGCTGCTCTCCTATTGGTCCTTCCAGAGAGAGGCAGCGTAACCAATAGAAAGGTGCCGTTTCGATCCGCTGCAGGGTATAAAAGAGCAGGGCCGGGGCGCGGCGCTCTCAGTCGCGGTGTGAGCGGGGTGCAGGACATGTCGGGGCGCGGGAAGCAGGGGGGCAAGGCCCGGGCTAAGGCCAAGTCGCGATCGTCCCGCGCCGGTCTCCAGTTCCCTGTGGGCCGCGTGCATCGCCTGCTGCGCAAGGGGAACTACGCTGAGCGCGTGGGGGCCGGTGCCCCTGTTTACCTGGCTGCTGTCATGGAGTATTTGACAGCTGAGATCCTGGAGCTGGCAGGTAACGCTGCTCGGGACAACAAGAAGACACGCATCATCCCCCGGCACCTGCAGCTCGCTGTGCGCAACGACGAGGAGCTTAACAAGCTGCTGGGGGGTGTCACCATCGCCCAGGGTGGTGTCCTGCCCAATATCCAGGCTGTGCTGCTGCCCAAGAAAACTGAGAGCCACAAGGCCAAGGGCAAGTGAGGCAGCAGCAAGCGGATTTGTGAAGGAACCTTGAGATTTTTCTCTTTAAACCCAAAGGCTCTTTTAAGAGCCACCCACTGCATCAGGAAAAGAGCTGGAAGATCAGGGTGAGCTGTGTTTGGGGTCAGGTGTGATGTGCTGAAATCTGGAAGCACATTTTATTTAACAAGTCCTGAAATAATAGTGCTTGTGCTGGGGGAATAAATTGCTTTAGGATTAAATGATTTGGAGCATGCTTGAATGCAGGTGATGCAGAGACCTTCAGGATGAAGGGTAAATGGTGCCCCCGGAAAAAAACCCTGATTTTCAGGCACAGCCACTGTGTTCCTGTTTTGCATCCTTCTAAAGTGGCTTTAAATTGATTTGTAATGAGCATCTCAGGGCTGATATCTTAATTAACCCTCCCTCAGGTGGAGCCTTCCCCTGCCCTGCTACCTACAGCAGGGGAGGCAGGATGAGATAGGGAACTCACACCCTGGTGAATAAATCATTATCACCCTAAAGCATTAAAAGCCCTTATTAACAACCCCCAAGGGAGCACCTCCTACAAATAAAGACTCAAACGTGTGGGTGGCCCCAAAGGGGAGGGGGGGGGGCTGTTGGGGTGAAAATGAGGCCAGGCCCCCTCCCTCATTTAGAGCTGATGCAGCAGTCACTGCGGGGCTTTGTGATGGCTGTTCCGGGGTGCACCTGCTCCAGTCCCCCATACACTTAAGATGGAGCAGCTCGGCTTGCGGCTACGCCGCCGCTTCTCGTCTCCTTTCTTCGCCCTTTCCGTCCCCGCCTTCTTCGAGGCGGGCGCCGGGACCCGGGGGAAGCGCGGGTGCCGCTCGCACAGAGACGTTATGCAAATGAGGGCTCCATTTGACGAGCTCTCATGGGCTGAAAGGCCACCACGCGGCGCAGTTCATCCCGGAGCCCCGCCAACCACGCCAATGAAGCGGCTCCAAAGTGTACGCGCTGATTGGTTCGCTGAGGAATCCATTTAACCAATGGCTGTGCGCCGTTTGCATCCCGCCGCATGGCTGAAACCCACCACAAAGCTTTCCTTATGGGTTATGTCTTTAAGGGCGCCGCATTTATAGGCTATGGCGAGTTACCAAAGGGCTAGAGCAGAGGAAGAAATTGTAACTGTATTTATACACACTTCCCCCCGCAAAACCACATCTCAGTTCACCTCTTCATATTCTACTTTTTTTTTTTTTTCTTTTGCTACCTGCACTGCATACAGGCAGGGTCACTATGGGCCAGTCTAGACCCCCAGCTCATTGCCACACAACATTAGTGACTGTAAGCAAGGAATACGGAAAATCAAAGCACAGCAGCTCAGAATTACCCTGCTCATCTTATGTTACAGGAAGAACTCCCGTTTTCCCCAGATAAAAACTATGGGGTGCAAACAGCAACATGAGGGTTTCATTCCCCAGCAAAACCCAAAACTAGATTATCAATTTTTTTTTTTCTTTGGATAGATCTATTACACATCCTTAAAAAAAATCTTTTATATAAGTAACGCTATTTTAGCACCTCGAAGAAGCTTCATTGAATTGGCTTTAAGTAATTCTGACCGGTTTCTTTATAGAAAGGTCTCCATGAAACCTTAAAAAAGAGAAACCAAGGGCAAAATGTACTCCCACCGCACAGTCTACCTGTATGCGTCTAGCATTAAAATAGAAATAATAATAAAGAAAAAGCCGCCTATGGAAACAGAAGGCTCTCTAGGAAACAGAACAAAGCCTCCTTCATTCACCCTCCCCAGCAGCACCACCCCCAGCCTTTTGAAGTCTCTGGTCGGACCTGATTGAAACCTGCACCGCAGCTCCCTGTACTCAGCCCACACTGCAGTGACGTTTCCTCCCGTGCGGACCAATCGGAGCAGGGCAGCGGTTTGAATGCGATGTTCGCGCCCGAGCTCGGTAGGATCCCAGCACCATGGGCTCAGCAAACCCCCCCCCAACCTGGCGTTTATCGGCTTCCTATAATCTGGCAGCAACCCTATAACTGCAGCCCCTAAAGCAGGTTCTACTAGCAAATAGAAAACAACGTATTTCAAAAATATTTTGTAAAATATCACTTCTTTAAAGCTATCTCAGAACCTTACGCTCGATAAGGCAAGCTACCTTAATCAACAAGAAAATATCGTGGGTATCTCAGAAGCAATAGCAGCTCTTTTGGAAGAAGGTGGGTGGCTCTGAAAAGAGCCGTTGGGTTTTGAGTTGAGCTGAACACGTCCTGCAGCTGGATCCAGGTGCTTTATTTGGAGCTGGTGTACTTGGTGACTGCCTTGGTGCCTTCAGAGACAGCGTGCTTGGCCAGCTCACCAGGCAGCAACAGCCGCACAGCAGTCTGGATCTCCCGGGAGGTGATGGTGGAGCGCTTGTTGTAATGCGCCAAGCGCGAAGCCTCACCCGCGATGCGCTCGAAGATGTCATTGACGAAGGAATTCATGATCCCCATGGCCTTAGAGGAGATGCCCGTGTCAGGGTGCACCTGCTTCAGCACCTTGTACACGTAGATGGAATAGCTCTCCTTGCGGCTGCGCCGCCGCTTCTTGTCGCCCTTCTTCTGGGTCTTGGTCACCGCCTTCTTAGAGCCCTTTTTAGGGGCGGGCGCTGACTTAGCGGGCTCAGGCATCGTGCTCTTGCTCCGGTCACCTCTACCACCAGAAAGCCAAAGAACGAGTGAAGGCGAGGAGCCGGCGGGGCCGTTTTTATAGCGGCGTTATGCAAATGAGCGGCTCCAGCTCTGCGCATTCCTATTGGCTGAGACGGAGCAGCCGGCACGCGCAGGGGAACACCCTGCATGCAAATACAGCGGCTCCAGAAGGAGGGCTCTGATTGGTCAGTAAGGGTTTGCTTGCCGGCCAATCGAATCGCGCCTTTTGGATCCCTCCGCGCCCATCAATTCCATGGGAAAAGCGGGAACCGTGCTTCACGCTTTGTGCCGGGGCGCAGCCGCCACTTGGGGCTCCAGCAAGCACCGAGGGCGGCGCCCCGCGGGTTCCCCGTGGGCACTGCCGGAGGCTACGGGAACGATCGTTCCTTAGGGACGGGAACACGGCGCTGAAACCGCTCCGGTGCGGTTTATCCCGGGGCTGCCCGGTTACTTTAAGGAGCAGCCCCGGCGGGGCGTTCCGCAGGAGCGGGGCAGGGAAACGGCTCCGGATCTGCTCGGGGCCCCGCGGGGCACCGCGGGGCCGGGAGCGCTCCCGGCTGCTGCACGGAGCCGCCACAGGAGGCATCGGCGCCCTCCCCTGCAGGCTCCGCCCCCCCCTCACGAGGCAGCCAATCGGCGCCGAGCGCGCGGAATTCAAACCGGCTCCCTTCTCCGGGCTGCACACGCGCGACCAATGGGGAAGCGCGGCGCTCTCCCGCCACACCAGCAGGTGCTCGCGCAGCCAATCAGGATCGAGGCGGGGCTATAAAGGGCGGCGGTGGGGACAGTGGGGCTCAAATGGGGGCTGGGGTCGTGTGGTTGTGGGGGTGTCGCCTCCATCACGAGCAGCAGCGTGCTGGTGCGTGGGGATCCACCATACAAATACTATTATTCTGCTACTTTAAGGTCCTTTATTTAAGGTCGTTTACCTTCTTTTTCAGTGCTTTAAATTATCGAATAACAGAAGCATTGGTGGTTCAGTGGTAGAATTCTCGCCTGCCACGCGGGAGGCCGGGGTTCGATTCCCGGCCAATGCATCAAGCTCTTTTTCCACGTTTTTGTCAACCCTAAGCCTCACTGTAAACAGTACTCATAGGAGTGGCTGCGCCTTATCCCATTTCACCAAACCTATGTTTTAGCATTTTTTGAGCCGAACGGCAAGCGCAGAGGAAATAGATTTCAGTGGGAAAGAGCCAAAAGAATGAAATACTTTAGGGGAAAAAAAAAAAAAGAAAGGTGGGAGGGAAAAGAACTTTTGCGTCCCTGGGTGGGCTCGAACCACCAACCTTTCGGTTAACAGCCGAACGCGCTAACCGATTGCGCCACAGAGACCCGCGGTGCCGGCTCTGTCGGCTGCGGCTCCGCTGGGTGAAGGATGCCGATGGCTTGGAAAATTGTACAGGGAGAGGTGCAGAAGAAAGGGGGGGGACATGAGAAAGAAAGGGATTCCCCCCCTCGGGAACCGTAGCGGCATCTTCACCTGGAAAAAATGGGGAGTTTGGAAAGTTGCATGTGGGGGAGGAATTGTAGGTGTAAAATAAATAAAAGGGGGGGACCTTGTGCTTGCCTTTAGGAGTAGTGGGGGCTCAGCTATAGGGAAGCCCACGCGTGCCCCCAGATTTCCAAGGGGAATCCCTCCCACCC
Organism: Netta rufina; assembly: GCF_964035555.1. Taxonomy (NCBI): domain Eukaryota; kingdom Metazoa; phylum Chordata; class Aves; order Anseriformes; family Anatidae; genus Netta; species Netta rufina. The sequence continues at coordinate 68,247 of NC_140155.1, forward strand.
CCATTTACAGAACTGCCCGGGGATCCAGAAAGAACACTTGCAAATAGCAGAGCGTGAAAACTGCGCATTTATGCCAAAAAACAGGGGGGCACCCCAATTGCCGATGGGACGTCTGCAAAACACGGGGGACTTAGCAGACAAAACTCCCTCGATAAACAGGAGCTAAATCCCGTAAATGCGGGAAAAAAACCCAAAAGGTTCGCCCGCCGACGAGGATGGGATTCGAACCCACGCGTGCAGAGCACAATGGATTAGCAGTCCATCGCCTTAACCACTCGGCCACCTCGTCCCGCGGCTCCCGGCAGCCGCCGCGGCGTCATGGGGCGCGCCGGGCCCGCGGCCGCCGGCGGCCGGGAGGAGGCGGAGCCAAGGGCGGCGGCGGGCGCGGGGCGCGCGCAGGGGATGTAGCTCAGCGGTAGAGCGCATGCTTCGCATGTATGAGGCCCCGGGTTCAATCCCCGGCATCTCCACCAGCAGGGAATTGCATTTTGTATTTTTATTTTATTATTTTATTATTTTATTATTTTATTATTTTATTATTTTATTATTTTATTATTTTATTATTTTATTATTTTATTAGTTTTTATTTTTTATTTTTTTTATTTTATTTCATTTATTTTATTTATTTTATTTCATTTCATTTTATTATTTTTTTATTTTATTTTATTTATTTATTATTATTATTTTTTTTTCTACCCGCATAGTAAAAGACTTCGGTGACTCCAGCGCTGCTTTTTGTTTCCCCCACCGCTTAGTTGTAGTTGCGCAATCCTCTATTTACAGCTTATCAGGCCAGCCCATACAGTACCACACGGACCAGCAGAGTGGCGCAGCGGAAGCGTGCTGGGCCCATAACCCAGAGGTCGATGGATCGAAACCATCCTCTGCTAGCTTTATTTTTCCCTCTCACCCTTAAAAACCTCTCTAATTTCTTTCCTTCTCTGCTCAAATTAGGCTCTGCGGCTCATCACAGAGCTTCTACGAGGGACTTTGCAATAGGTTTTTTTTTCGAGGATTTTATGAAAAGCTGCTCGTTAGTTAATTAGTGCCAAATAGCACAAAATATTTGTAATAATGATGATAAATTTATTAATAACGATGCATGATAATGTTAATAGTAATAATTGTTAAGGGTAATTTTATTGATACATTTTATTAATCATAATGGTAATTAAGTTGTTAATAATTGATGTTAATAATTATAATAGTGATGATTATTAACGGTAATTTTATTAACTTTATTAATCGTAATTAATTATAATATTTTTATTAGTAATACTTATACTTTATTATTAACAATAATAAAGTTTTGTAAGAAATATTTAATAATGATTAATATTTAATTATTATGGCAGAATGGGGATTAATACCTCCCTGGGTAGACATGGAGGAAAGAGAAGGGAGAGGCTGCCAGGACAGAGTTTGGGATCAGAGGGAAAAACTTGAGGAAAGGGGATTTTGGATGGAAGCAAGATGAAAGCCAAGCTTTGGAAGTGAATGAAAGATAGAGTATATGGTTATATAAATTGTACATTACATATTATATATTTATTTATTTATATATATATATATTTTATGTATATATATACACACACATTTCTTTCCCATGTGGAACATCACTCAGAGTTGCTGAACTGCAAGAATATCGAAGACAAGGGCCTACCTCTTAATGGAGATGGGAGTTGTTTTCCATTCAAATCCTTAATATTAATCTGCACACTTGATAAAGGTTTTTTTTTCTTGTTGTTGTTGCTTTAGAAGTCTCCTTGTTTTTATGTGTTTCCTAATACAACCTGAATTCAGAAAGTCTAGGTAGTCTATATGGGAGGGCTACTTGCTGTATGAATAACTGACTGGTTCATCAGGCTCTGGGGCTGGTGTTAACAGTCTTAGTTTTATAAAGTGCCTCACTTTAATACCTTTTACCCATGACCTGGAAGAGGAGAAAAAGTGCACCCTCGTGTGCTACCACTCGCTGTTTTCAACTTTTCTGAAGGATCCAGTACGAATGAACAGACATGGTTTCTATTTGTCTCTTCCACAGATTACAGCCTTGTAATAGTGAAAGGATTGCTGTGTTTGTAGCTATTCATTATGAAATTGCCTTAAAAAAATAATAATAAAAATAATTTTTAAAAAGACTACTTGTGTCAAATCTACAATAATAAAAGGTGTCCCCTCTGTTGCTTGCTATACCAAAGTAAACCTTTTCAAATAATGCACAGGGTTCAATGATTCTTGAACACAAAACATACACCACCACAACTTTCTTCCATTCCAGATAGGTCTGCACAGCAACAGGCTTATAAACCAAAACTCTCTAGTTTATGGAAAATTGTAGGTGACATCCCATATTTTTTTTATTTTTTTTTAAATCTGCATGAATTTTTTTTTCCTACATAGAAATGTTCTTCCATTAAATGTGACCATGGAAGTCATTTTTATAGCATAATGGGAAGTTGGGCTCAGTAATCTTTATGAGCCCCTTCCAACTTGGGATATTCTATTACTTTAATTCCTTCTGCTAAGGCTAAACTCCTTACTACCATCTACTGATTTTCTCCCCCTACTCTCATGGTTTTTTTTGCACAAGAACAAAACATTTCTATAAGGCAGCTGCCCTGGAATTTTCACAGGACCCATCAACTTCGGAGCAAACCTTGAGGAACCCCTCCCCACCTGACGTAGACACAGATTTCGGTCTTAAAACTGGATTGCTCAGGGCTTCATGCAGAGAAATCGCAAAGAGGAAGAGCACAAAATCACCCCATGCAATGAATGATTCTTCCCCGCATGACCACACTGCGTGCTCTATAGCTACTTAACAAAAGCTCAGAACGAGAACGAGAAAACTGCTCCCCAACAGCAGCAGAGGAAGCACGCCGCCCAGGTTGATCAAATTTCCAGAAGAAGAAAACGAAATAAAAATGAAAATAAATAAAGGAAAGAAACCAACAGGAAGCATCACTGCGTGCTCTCAGCCCCCAGGAGCAGCGAACAAAGCCACGCCTGGCTTTGGCGCCAAACCCGAAACTTTCAACTTGAATACCGCCGGCTGATTGGCGGGCGGGACCGCGGCGCGATTGGTCGCTGAGAGAAGGGGCGGGGCGGCGCCCGCGCTCCGCTCGCAGTTTCCCCTCAGGTCCGCATCTACTCTATAAATACCTTTGGGGGGGGCGAGGCTCTGTTAGTTCATGCAGAGGGGCGAGAGGGTCGTGGCTGGGGCTCCCGTCTGGGTGCGGCACCTAGGGGTCGTGTCGTTATGACGTTATAGTAGTGCTATTTTTTTGTCATTTTTGCTAAGTTCTCTGGGGAGCGTTAGTGTGCTGCGCGTTACTCCCGCTGCCGGTCCCAATGCAGGTGGCCATAACTAGGGCTCAGTCTTTACAGCAGACCTAAGCACTACTCGTTCAGGTGGGGGTAGCACCGCGAAAAAAAGGCATCGAGTCGTCGTGCAGTTTGGGACTGTGCTCCCACGTGGAGTTGCCGACGCATTTTCCCCGCAGCCAACACGCAGGAGGTTCTACCCCATCCCTAATTCAGGTTCAAGGGGCTTACAGTGGGTGGGAAATGGGAAAAAAAAAAATAGAAATAGGAAAAATATCGCATCCTCCCCGTCGGGGAATCGAACCCCGGTCTCCCGCGTGACAGGCGGGGATACTTACCACTATACTAACGAGGAAGGGGCTGAGAAGCGCTTCTTCAGGTACGGTGCTGAACGCGTTTCCCCGCCGGAGTTGCGGCCGTATGGGGCTGCTCAGCACCGGGAGCTGCCACCGGGGACCGGCCCCGCTCGGAGCCGCCTTCCCCGGGCTGCCCTGGGAAGGGAGAACCGACGGCAGTGGCTGCAGATGGAGAGAGAGGGCGGCTGCGGCTCGCAAGTGGCGCCGTGGCTTAGTTGGTTAAAGCGCCTGTCTAGTAAACAGGAGATCCTGGGTTCGAATCCCAGCGGTGCCTCCCCTCTACCGCGAATATGTCGCGATAGAGCGTGGTGATTATTTTCTACCTCTTCTTCATGGACTCTTAACACATTTCTTTTTGAAATCTCGTCCCTTCCGCCCCAGAAAAGGGGCAGGGTCGAGGCAGCCCCTTCCTTCCCCAATGGAGCTTTTCCCCAATCCGCCGCTCCCCCCCCCCAGGGAGGGAGCCTTTGACCGGGAGTGGTGTGACTGGAGGGATCGAAAAAATGAAAGTGGGTAGAAAAAGAAATAAAAAACTAAATTAAGAAAAGAACTCTTCCCTGACCGGGAATCGAACCCGGGCCGCGGCGGTGAGAGCGCCGAATCCTAACCACTAGACCACCAGGGAGCGATGTGATACTCTTTCCTGTCGACTCTGAAAAGCCAATGTGAGAAGTGAAAACTTTTTTTTCTCTTTAATCAACGTTTTCGGCGCTTCCTCCTCAAAATAACGGTCGCAAGTGTACTGCAGGCTCCGCGGCGGCCCCGGAAAGGTTCGCTGGGATTAACCGCAGCGCAGCGCTCAAGCAGAGCGCTTTAAATAAGGAGTTAATTATAATTAATAGAAATAAAAGGAGGGCAGATGTTTGTGTAGTGAGCTGAAGGTGCGCAGATCAGAAAGAAAAAACTTACAGGGACGGAGGAAGGGCAGAAGCTATGATGCTATGATTCTACGATTCTATAAACGGCCGCTTGGGGTCGCCGTGAGACCGCAGAACTCCCGGCACCGCCGCGACCGCGCCGCCGTCTGCGCGCCCCCCCCGCACAGCCCCCACCCTTTATAACCTCGCCGCGATCCTGATTGGCTGCTCGCAGGGCGTAGCGCTTCCCATTGGCTGTGCCCGGGGCGAGGCTTTGAATTTCCCGCGCTCTGCGCTGATTGGCCCGGCCCCCCGCCGCGGCTATCCTGAGAAGGCTCCACTGGGGCGGGAGAGGGGAGGATGCGAACGGCGCGCGGGGATTGGCTGAGCGGGAGGGCGCGCTCCGCAGCCGACCAATCAGCACGCGCGCTTTGGATCCGCCCCGACGGAGCGAGCGGAGGCGCCGCCGAGGGCGCCAGGGCCGGGTTTGCCCTGGGGGAGCCGAGGCCGGGCCTCGGGCACTGTTCGGCCTCCAAGGGCCGGGCTGGGCCCGCGTCCCCCCGAGGCGCGGCGATGGTGGAAGGCCAAGGATTGCGGCTGAACCCCCGAGCTGTAACCCAGCAGTTTTAATCACCTTTCGGAGGGTAATTAACCCCCCGCTGGGCACCAAGCAACGGCCACGCCACCAAACCCGGGGACAAGGCAACGCCGGGGGCCGAAATCCATCACCAGAAATAACCCAGCTCCGGGTGCAACCGTGGTGGCAGTGACACAGCCCTGCAGAGCCGGGAAAGGCGTGCAAGCGGCAGGTGACACGCGTTGGCAGCGGGTGACACGGGCGGCATGCACAAGCGGCGGGTGAGACGCAAAACCGGCGCCACGCAAAGGAGCGTGAGGTGCACAACCGGCGTGGGGCACGCACAAGCAGCGCCCGGTATGCACGAACAGTGCCCGGTATGCACGAGCAGCACCCAGGATGCATAAGCAGCAAGGTGGCATCACCCTGAGTGGGTGACAAACACAAGCGGCGTGCAATGTCACGACAGTGCGTGACCCGAGCACGAATCGCACGACCAGCGTGCGCCCCCCTCGCCACTTACAACACGTCGGCCCCACGACATCTGCCTGTGCCCCGTCACACGCCCCGCAGAGGAATCCCGGTGACACAGGGAAGCAAAACCCGGAGCAGAAAATCAGGGTGAAATCAGGAAACTAAAGCACCGCGACGGTGGGCGGGGGGTGAAAGGGGCACCCGGCCCCCCCACAGAGTCCCCTAAACCCATCCAGGTTTGCACTGGAGGGGTAAAAAGCTGAGGAAAGTCCCAAAACGGAGCCGTTTCATCCCGAAGCAACGGGAGCCGGTGCCACCCGTCGTCCTTGTCCCCACGACGAGTCACTCGGGGCTGAGCCAGGCGCCGGCCTCCTCCACGGCCCGGGGGACGACGAGGAAAACCTCGCAGAGCCCTTGGGCGAGGAAATCCCGGAGGAAAGCTCTGCCGGAGGGAGAGGAGGGAGGTGGAGGTGGCACCGGGCGTCCCCCTCGGTGTCCCCTCGGCGTCCCCTGTCGTACCTGAGCTCAGCCTCGCCACCGATACGGGCGGGCGCACGGAGCTTTGAGTCCAGGTTGTAGTAGGTGCCACCCAGCTGCCGGACAGCCAGCCAGTGCTTGCGGCGCAGCGGCAACGCCACGAAGCCCAGCGAGACGTGGGAGGGCACGTTGAGGATGAAGCCCACGATCTGTCCCAGCACCAGCCGCTCCAGCGACCTGCCGGGGGAGAAAATGGGGTTAGGGGGCTCAAACGTGAGGCTGGGGGGCTCAAACGTGGGGCTAGGGGGCTCAAACATGGGTCTAGAGGGATCAAATGTGGGCCAAGGGCCTCAAACGTGGGGCTAGGGGCCTCAAACATGGGGCTAGGGGGCTCAAAAGTCATGTTAAAGGACTTAAAAATGGGGTACAGGGGGATTAAAATAGGGGCTGGGGGATCAAAAGCAGCAGCAGAGGCTCAAAAGCCACGTTTGGGGTCAAAAGAACAGGGGAGGAGGGTTAAAAGCAGCAGTGAGGGGCTAAAAAATGAGGTGAGGGGGCTCCAGAGCAGCAGTGAGGGGATCAAACATGGTGTTGGGCTCAAAAACGGGTAATACGGGGCTCCAAAGCAGCATTAGGGGACTTGAAACTCATGTTAGGGGGCTTCAAATGGGGCTAAGGGGTTAAAAATGGGGTTGGGGGGCTCAAAAGCAGCAGCACGGGCATAGAAGTTGCGTTAGGAGCTCAAAAGCTGTGCTGAGGGTTAAAAGCATCAGTGGGGGGCTCACAAAATGGGATTAGAGGGATCAAATATGGCAGTGGGGGTGCTCAAAATGCCATTGGGGGTTCAAAAACGACGTTAAGCCCCTCAAAAGTGGCATTAGGAGGAAGCTTGAAGCCTGAAAAAGTGGCGTGAAGGGGCTCAAACCCTGCATTCAGGGCTTGAAACCCACGTTGGAGGCTTCAAAATGAGGTTATGGGGCTCAAAACCTACATTTGGAGACTCAAAAGCCACGTTTGGGGGCAAAAATGTGGGATTAAAGGGCTCAATAGCAGGGCCAGGGGCTCAAAAGCAGTGTTGAGGACTAAAGCACACTTTTGGGGGTTAAACAGCAAGGTTAAAGGGCTCAAAACCCACATTAAGGGGCTCAAAACCAAGGCAGGGTCTCCAAATCCACAGTGGGGAACTCAAAAGCAAGGCTCAAGAGCCCAATAGCAGGGTTAAAGGGCTCAAAACGTAGGTGGAGTGCTCAGCAGTAGGATTAAATGGCTCAAAAGCAGAGTTAAAAAGGGCTCAAAACCCACATTGAAAGGTTCAAAAATAGGTCTGCAGGGCTCAATAGTGAGGTTAGGAAACCCAAAACTCACAACGAGGGCTTAAAAGAAAGGTTAAAGGGCTCAGTAGCAGGGTTAAGGGTCTCAAAAGTAGTGCTGGGGGATGAAAAGCCACGCTGGAAGGCTCAAAATCAGGGTTAATTGCCTCAAAACCCATGCTGGGGGGGGTAAAAAGCAAGTTAGGCAGCTCAAAAGAACTGTTAGAGGCTTAAAACCCACTTTAAGGGGCTCAAAAATGAATTAGGGACTAAAAAAATGGGCTGGGGCCTGAAAAGCAGTGTTAAAACTCTCAAAACTCACGTGAACGGGGGCTAAAAAATGGTGTTTGGGGCTGAAAAGTGGGGTGAAAGGGCTGGATAAAGCATAGGGGGCTCAAAGATAGTATTGTGGGGCTAAAAAACAGCATTTGGGGGTAAAAACCAGCATTTGGGGGGTCAAAAACAGCATTTGGGAGATAAAAAGGGACAAAAATATGGGGTTAAAGGGCTCAAGAGCAGGGTTGGGGGCTCAAACCCTATAGGGGGAACCTTAAAACCTGCAGTGGGGGGCTCGGTTGTGGGGTTAAAGTGTTCACGAGCAGAATTTGGGGTCTCAAACCCCACATTAGAGTCTGAAATACTAGATACAGGGCTAAAAGAATTCCTCAGGGTGCAATGACTGGCGTTAGGGGCTTGAAATCCACACCGGGGGCTTGTGAGCGTCGTTTTGGGGTGAAAAAAGAACGTTTCGGGGGCTCCTCACCGGCGCTTGTCCCACCAGACGGCCGCCAGCCCCAGGGCTCTGCAGCGCGGCCATGATCACGTTCACGTCGTAGTTGCCCGTCCCCAAAACGCTGCGGTGGGGGTTGAGGCGGGCGTCGGGCGCCAGCCTGGGGGGAGAAAACGAAAAAATCATTAAAATTCGATGGAAATGGGTGAAAAAAAGGGTAAAAAGGGGCAAAAAGGCACCTCTTGCAGATGTCGTCGGCAGCCTCCTGGGTGAAGCAGGGGCGCTGCAGGACGTTGTTGAGCGCGTGCACGGCGCAGAGCTCCAGGCGCTGCCGCTCGTGGTACAGCCCCGGCTCGGCCCCCCCGGCCGGGGGGGGCCCCGACATGACCCCGGTGTCGGGGGGGGGACGGTTGCGGGGTTTGGGGTGCGCGGAGCTGGCCCCCGAATCGCTGCAGAGGGGGAAAATAGGGGGGGGGGGGGGGCGCTTTGCTGGTAGCCCCCAATCTCAGCCCCCAACCCAGGTGTCCCAAGAACATCCCCCCCCGAGGATGCCCCCAGGACCCCCCAAACCTTCCAGACCCCCCCCAACTCCTATAACCCCCCCTAAAGCCCCCCAAAATTTCCAGACACCTTCCTGTACCCCCAAAAACCCTCCAGACCCCCCCCTTACGTCCCCAGAACCCCTCCCAGACCACCCCCCCGAGACACCTTCTGGCCCCACCACCTTCCCCAAGACCCCCCCCCCAAAAAAAAAAACCTTCAAGCCCCCCCAAATCCCCCCAAACCCCTTCAACCACCACCCGTTCCCCCTTCAGCCCCTCGTGCGCCCCCAAATCCCCCCCAACAAACCCAAAGCCCCCCCAAAACCCCTCAGACCCCCCAAAAACCCCCTCAGACCCCACCCAAAACCCCTCAGACCCCCCCCAAAACCCCCTCACCCCCCTCAACCCCCCCCCCCAAACCCTGACCCCACAAAACCCCTCCAATCCCCCCAAAACACCCCCAAAACCCTCTAACCCCCCCAACCCCCCCCAAAACGCCCCCAGGACCCCCTGCAGCCCCCCCAGGACCCCCCCTTACCCCCCCCCACTCCCCTCAGGGCCTTGCAGGCCCCTTCCCAGGGCCACCCAGGCCAGGGCCCCACAGGCCTCCCAGCCCCCCCCCCGACCCCCCCAGCCCTCTCCAAGCCCCTCGAACCCCCCCCAAAGCCCTCGGACCCCCCCCCCCCAAGACCCCCCCCAACCCCCCCGGGCCTGCCCAGCGCACCCCGCGCCTCCTCCCGGGCCTCCGGCGGCCGCATCGCCTACAGCGGGCGGGCGGAACTACAACTCCCAGCGTGCCCCGCGGCCCTCAACGGAAACACCCCCCAGTCCGCCGCCGACCTTCCTCCCGGCGTGCTTTGCGCCCCGCCCGCTAAACCCTACGGACCTTCCTCCCGGCATGCCCCGCGGCGGCAGGGAGAGGCGTGGCCGCGCTAGGAGGCGGTGTCACAGCTTTTAATGTCCCCCCCGGTGCCCGGTCCCGGCATTTTCGGTCCCCTCAGCACAGCTGCACGCATCCGCCGTGTCCGCGGCAGGCTGGGGGGGGGGGACAGGGGGTGACAGGGGGCGGGGGGACAGTGGGGACATCTGAGGACAATGGGGGACATTTGGGGACATTTGGGGACAATATGGGGATATGGGGACACTGGGGACATCTGGGGACAATGGGGGACATTTGAGGACATTGGGGGACATTGGGGGACATTTGGGGACAAGGGGGGGACATTTGGGGACATTTGGGGACAGGGGGACATTGGGGACACTGGAGACATGGGGGGACATTTGGGGACAAGGGGGGGACATTTGGGGACATTTGGGGACATTGGGGACAATGGGGACAATGGGGGACATTTGGGGACATTTGGGGACATTGGGGACACTGGGGACAATGGGGGACATTTGGGGACACTGGGGGACGTGGGGACATTTGGGGACATTGGGGACATTTGGGGACAATATGGGGACATTGGGGGACGTGGGGGTATTTGGGGACATCTGGGGACATCGGGGACATTTGGGGACATTGGGGGACATCTGGGGACAATTGGGGGACAGGAGGGGACAATGGGGACATGGAGGGACATGGGGTGCTATGAGGGGATAGGAAGGGACATGGGGACAATGGGAGGGACAGGAGGGGACATGGGGGGACAGAAGGGGATAGGAAGGGACAGGAGGGGACAATTGGGACAGAAGAGGACACTTGGGGACACAGGGGGACAGGAGGGGACAATGGGGGACAGGAGGGGACACTGGGGGATATGAGGGGACAGGAGGGGACAATGGGGACAGCAGGGGACACGGCACCCACCCAGGAGGCTGCTCCAGAAGGCGTGCCGGGTGGCGGTGCCGGTGACGGCCCCGGGCGCAGCGGGGTTGCGGCGGGTGCTGGTGACACTCAGCGCCCGGCCCTCGTCCCCAACGCTTGTCACCTCCACCTCCACCACGTGCCAGTCGGGGACACTGCGGGGTGGCAGCGGGGGACATTGTGGGGACAGCGGGGGTGGCAGCGGGGGACGCGTGGGGACAGCCCCGAGACCCCCATCCCGCACCCCAACGCTGCCACCGGGGACTGGATGGGGACATGGGGGACACTGGGGGGGACACGGGGTGGCATGAGGGACATTGGGGTGGCACAAGGGACATTGGGTGGCACAGGGGACACCAGGGGACACAGGGGACAAGGGACACCGGGCACAAAGCCACCTCAAGTGTCCCACAGCCCCGCTCCCCACCACCATATCCCAGTTGGGGACACGGGGAGGTGCCACCAGGAGGTGCCACCAGGTGCCACCAGGGACACGAGGTGACACCAGGGGACATTAGGTGACACCAGGGGACATGAGGGGACACAGGGGACAAGGGACACAGGGGACAAACCCACCCCAAAGCCACCCAAAGCACCACACAGTCCCGCTCCACACCACCACACCCAGTTGGGGACACGGGGAGGTGCCACTGGGTGCCACCAGGTGCCACCAGGGACATGAGGTGACACCAGGGGACACCAGGTGACATGGAGGACAAGGGGCACCGAGCACAAACCCACCCCAAGTGCCCCACAGCCCTGCTCCCCACCACCACACCCAGTTGGGGACACGGAGAGGTGCCACTGGGTGCCACTGGGAGGTGCCACCAGGGACATGAGGTGACACCAGGGGACACGAGGTGACACCAGGGGACATTAGGTGACATGAGGGGACACCAGGTGACATGGGGGACAAGGGACACTGGGCACAAACCTACCCCAAGTGTCCCACAGCCCTGCTCCCCCACCACCACGCCCAGTTGGGGACACAGGGAGGCGCCACCAGGAGGTGCCACCAGGTGCCACCAGGGACAGAAGGTGACACCAGGGGACATGAGGGGACACAGGGGACAAGGGACACTGGGGACAAACCCACCCCAAACCCACCCAAAGCGTCCCACAGTCCCGCTCCCCACCACCACACCCAGTTGGGGACACGGAGAGGTGCCACTGGGTGCCACTGGGAGGTGCCACCAGGTGCCACCAGGGCCACCAGTGTCACTAGGGGACATGAGGGGACACCAGGGGACATGAGGGGACACAGGGGACAAGGGACACAGGGGACAAACCCACCCCAAAGCCACCCAAAGCACCACACAGTCCCGCTCCACACCACCACACCCAGTTGGGGACACGGAGAGGTGCCACCGGGTGCCACTGGGAGGTGCCACCAGATGCCACCAAGGACACGAGGTGACACTAGGGGACATTCGGTGACACCAGGGAACATGAGGTGACACCAGGGGGCACCAGGTGACATGGGGGACAAGGGACACTGGGCACAAACCCACCCCAAGTGCCCCACAGCCCCGCTCCCCACCACCACACCCAGTTGGGGACACAGGGAGGTGCCAGTGGGTGCCACTGGGAGGTGTCACCAGGGACATGAGGTGACACCAGGGGACATTCGGTGACACCAGGGAACATGAGGGGACACAGGGGACAAGGGACACTGGGGACAAACCCACCCCAAACCCACCCCAAGTGCCCCACAGCCCCGCTCCCCACCACCACACCCAGTTGGGGACACAGGGAAGTGCCACCGGGTGCCACCGTGAGGTGCCACCAGGGCCACCAGTGCCACCCACCAGTGTCACCCACCTGGGGTCGGCCACCAGGCAGGCCTGGACGCCGTCGAAGCCCAGGCTGGGGGCGGCCACGGCGGCAGCCGCCATGGTGTTGACGTTGTTGGGGGCCAGGGGACAGAGGGGACGCAGGGGACCCTCGTAGAGGACCTGGCGGCCACCAGCGGCCACCGCGGCCACCAGCCGCTCCCGCAGCCGGCCCTGCAGCCGGAAGCTCTGCGGGGCCTTCGTCATCGTCACCTTCAGCGCCTGGGGGACGGGGACGGGGTCAGAGCCCGGGGTAGGCCCCGAAGATCAAAGGGGACGCGGCGCGGGGGGGCCCCAGACCCTAATGGGGTCCCCAAAGCCTGATATGGACCCAAATTTGGATGTCCCCAAATCCTAATGGGGTCCCCGAGTTTGGGTATTGTCACCAAAGACTGATGTGGACCCAAAGTTGGATGTCCCTAAATCCTAATGGGGTCCCCAAGCTTGGGCATCGTCCCCAAACCCTAATATGGGCCCATCCAGGGATGTCCCCAAACCCTAATGGGGTCCCCAAGCTTGGGCATTGTCCCCAGACCCTGATATGGACCCAAATTTGGATGTCCCCAAATCCTAATGGGGTCCCCAAGCTGGGCATTGTCCCCGGACCCTAATAAGGGACCCAACTTTGGGTGTCCCCAAACCCTAATGGGGTCCCCAAGCTTGGGCATTGTCCCCAAAGCCTGATATGGACCCAAAGTTGGATGTCCCCAAATCCTAATGGGGTCCCCAACCTTGGGCATTGTCCCCAAACCTTGATATGGGCCCTAATTTGGAAGCCCCCAAACCCTAATGGGGTCCCCAAGCTGGGCATTGTCCCCAAACCCTAATATGGACCCATCTAGGGATGTCCCCAAACCCTAATGGGGTCCCCAACTTTGGACATTGTCCCCAAACCTGGACACAGTACCTGAGCTTGGACGTTGTCCCCAAACCCTAATAAGGGACCCAACTTTGGGTGTCCCCAAACTCTAATGGGGTCCCCAAGCTGGGCATTGTCCCCAAACCCTAATATGGACCCCTCCAGGGATGTCCCCAAACCCTAATGGGGTCCCCAACCTTGGGCATTGTCCCCAAACCTTAAATATAGAACCCAACTTTGGGTGTCCCCAAACCCTAATGGGGTCCCCGAGTTTGGGTATCGTCCCTAAACCCTAATATGGGTCCTAATTTGGATGTCCCCAAACCCTAATGGAGTCCCCAAGCTTGGGCATCGTCCCCAAACCCTAATATGGACCCCTCCAGGGATGTCCCCAAACCCTAATGGGGTCCCCAGGCTTGGGCATTGTCCCCAGACCCTGATATGGACCCAAATTTGGGTGTCCCCAAACCCTAATGGGGTCCCCAAGCTTGAATATTGTCCCCAAACCCTAATAAGGAACCAACTTTGGACATTGTCCCCAAACCTGGACACAGTACCTGAGCTTGGACTTTGTCCCCAAACCCCGATATGGACCCAAATTTGGATGTCCCCAAACCTTAATGGGGTCCCTGGCCTTGGGCAATGTCCCCAAACCCTAATATGGACCCATCCAGGGATGTCCCCAAACCCCAATATGGGCCCTAATTTGGATGTCCCCAAACCCTAATGGAGTCCCCAACTTTGGATGTTGTCCCCAGACCTAGACACAATCCCAAGGTTGGGCATTGTCCCCAAACCCTAATAAGGGACCCAACTTTGGGTGTCCCCAAACCTTAATGGGGTCCCTGGCCTTGGGCATTGTCCCCAAACTTGGACACAATCCTCAAGGTTGGACATTGTCCCCAAACCCTAATGGGGTCCCCAAGCTTGGGCATTGTCCCCAAACCCCAATATGGACCCAAATTTGGATGTTCCCAAATCCTAATGGGGTCCCCAACTTTGGACATTGTCCCCAAACCCTAATATGGACCCAGAGTTGGATGTCCCCAAACCCTTATGGGGTCCCCAAGCTGGGCATTGTCCCCAAACCCTAATATGGGCCCTAATTTGGATGTCCCTAAGCCCTAATGGGGTCCCCAACCTTGAACGTTGTCCCCAAACCCTGATATGGACCCAGAGTTGGATGTCCCCAAACCCTTATGGGGTCCCCAAGCTTGGGCATTGTCCCCAAACCCTAATAGGGGACCCAACTCTGGACATTGTCCCCAACCCCAGAAGTGGCCCCCAAACTAAGATGCTGTCCCCAAACAATGCCCCCAAGCCCTGCAGTGTCCCCAAGCCCCCCATGTCCCCAACCCCCCAGTGTCCCCATGATGTCCCCAAATCCCTGGTGTCCCCAACCCCTTGGTGTCCCCCCGGTATCCCCCCAGCGTCCCCAGTGTCCCCCAGTGTCCCTCTGTTGTCCCCAACCCCCCAGTGTCCCCCCAGTGTCCCCAAGCCCCTCATGTCCCCAAACCCCCTGGTGTCCCCAACCCCCCAGTGTCCCCATGGTGTCCCCATGACCCTGGTGTCCCCCCTGGTGTCCCCAAGCCCCTCATGTCCCCAAACTCCATGATGTCCCCAACCCCCCAGTATCCCCCCATTGTCCCCAACCCCCCAGTGTCCCCCCGTTGTCCCCAACCCCCCAGTGTCCCCCTGGTGTCCCCAACTCCCTGGTGTCCCCCTGGTGTCCCCAACCCCCAGTATCCCCCCATTGTCCCCAACCCCCCAGTATCCCCCCGTTGTCCCCAACCCCCCAGTGTCCCCCCAGTGTCCCCAACCCCCCGGTGTCCCCCCAGTGTCCCCAAGCCCCTCATGTCCCCAAACTCCATCATGTCCCCAACCCCCCAGTATCCCCCCGTTGTCCCCAACCCCCCAGTGTCCCCCTGGTGTCCCCAGCCACCTGGTGACCCCATGGTGTCCCCAAGTCCCCAAGCTCCCAGTATCCCCCCAGTGTCCCCAAGCCCCTCATGTCCCCAAACTCCATGGTGTCCCCAACCCCCCTCTGCCCCCTGGTGTCCCCAAGTCCCCAGTGTCCCCAACCCCCCAGTGTCCCCATGGTGTCCCCAACCCCCCGGCGTCCCCATGGTGTCCCCAAGACCCTGGTGTCCCCAAACTCCATCATGTCCCCAACCCCCCAGTATCCCCCCGGTGTCCCCAACCCCCAGTGTCCCTCTGTTGTCCCCAACCCCCCAGTGTCCCCCCAGTGTCCCCAAGTCCCTCATGTCCCCAAACTCCATGATGTCCTCAAACCCCTGGTGTCCCCCATGGTGTCCCCAACCCCACAGTGTCCCCATGGTGTCCCCAAGTCCCTGGTGTCCCCAACCCCACAGGGTCCCCACAGTATCCCCAATCCCCCCGTGTCCCCCCAGTGTCCCCCTGGTGTCCCCAAGCCCCTCATGTCCCCAAACTCCATCGTCCCCAACCCCCCAGTATCCCCCCATTGTCCCCAACCCCCCGGTGTCCCCCCGTTGTCCCCAACACCCCAGTGTCCCCCCGGTGTCCCCAACCCCCCAGTATCCCCCCGGTGTCCCCAACCCCCCAGTGTCCCCCCAGTGTCCCCAAGCCCCTCACATCCCCAAACTCCATCATGTCCCCAACCCCCCAGTATCCCCCCGTTGTCCCCAACCCCCCGGTGTCCCCCCCATTGTCCCCAACCTCCCAGTATCCCCAAAGTGTCCCCAAGTCCCTCATGTCCCCAAACTCCATGATGTCCTCAAACCCCTGGAGTCCCCATGGTGTCCCCAACCCCACAGTGTCCCCAACCCCCCAGTGTCCCCATGGTGTCCCCATGACCCTGGTGTCCCCCTGGTGTCCCCAAGCCCCTCACGTCCCCAAACTCCATCATGTCCCCAACCCCCCAGTATCCCCCCATTGTCCCCAACCCCCGGTGTCCCCCCATTGTCCCCAACCCCCGGTGTCCCCCCATTGTCCCCAACCCCCCGATGTCCCCGCGGTGTCCCCAGGGGCTCACGGCCAGCGTGCCACTGTCATCCATGCGCCGGATGTCCTCGCAGCCCCACAGGGCACCCCGGGGGACGTAGAGGGTGTGACCCCCCCCGCGCCGCCGCCCCCCCGCAGCCGCTGCTCCGTCAGGGGGTCGGCCAGCGCCGTGGGGGACCCCAGCTGGGGACACGAACGTCACCACCCCCCCCCTCCGGCTCCAAAGACCCGGCCCCGATGTCCCCAAGCAGCCCCGATGTCCCCAACGGCCTGACCCCGATGTCCCCGGCGTCCCAGCTGGGATGTCCCCAATGTCCCAACCCCGATGTCCCCAAATGTCCCCAATAGCCTGACCCCAAAGTCCCCAATGTCCCAACCCCGATGTCCCCAAATGTCCCCAATAGCCTGACCCCAAATCCCCAATGTCCCAACCCCGATGTCCCCAGAGTCCCCATTATCCCCAACATCCTGACCCCAATGTCCCCAATGTCCCCAACATCCTGACCCCAATGTCCCCAATGTCCCCAACCCCGATGTCCCCAAATGTCCCCAATAGCCTGACCCCAAAGTCCCCAATGTCCCAACCCCGATGTCCCCAAATGTCCCCATTATTCCCAGCATCCTGACCCCAATGTCCCCAATGTCCCCAACGTCCTGACCCCAAGGTCCCCAATGTCCCCAACATTCCAGCCCCAATGTCCCAACCCAATGTCCCCAATGTCCCCAATAGCCTGACCCCAAAGTCCCCAGTGTCCCAACCCCAATGTCCCCAAATGTCCCCATTATCCCCAACATCCCAACCTCAATGTCCCCAATGTCCCCAACGTCCCAGCCCCAATGTCCCCAATGTCCCAACCCCGATGTCCCCAAATGTCCCCAATGTCCCAACACCAATGCCTCCAAATGTCCCCATTATCTCCAGCATTCTGACCCCAATGTCCCCAATGTCCCCAACGTCCCAGCCCCAATGTCCCAACCCCACTGTCCCCAAATGTCCCCAATGTCCCAACCCCGATGTCCCCAAATGTCCCCAATAGCCTGACCCCAATGTCCCCAATGTCCAACACCAATGTCCCCAAATGTCCCCAACCCCGATGTCCCCAAATGTCCCCATTATCCCCAACATCCTGACCCCAACGTCCCCAATGTCCCCAACGTCCCAGCCCCAATGTCCCCAATGTCCCAACCCCGATGTCCCCAAATGTCCCCAATAGCCTGACCCCAAAGTCCCCAATGTCCCAACCACGATGTCCCCAATGTCCCCAACATCCCGACCCCAATGTCCCCAATGTCCCTAACATCCCAGCCCCAATGTCCCCAATGTCCCCAATGTCCCCAACATCCTGACCCCAATGTCCCCAATGTCCCAACCCCGATGTCCCCAAATGTCCCCATTATCCCCCAACATCCTGACCCCAATGTCCCCAATGTCCCCAACGTCCCAGCCCCAATGTCCCCAATGTCCCAACCCCGATGTCCCCAAATGTCCCCAATAGCCTGACCCCAAAGTCCCCAATGTCCCAACCCCGATGTCCCCAACTTCCCCAATGTCCCAGCCCCAACGGCCCCAAAGGCCCAGCCCCAATGTCCCCAATGTCCCCAGTGTCCTGGCCCCGATGTCCCCAGTGTCCCCATTGTCCCCAACATCCCATTCCCAACATCCCCAATGGCCCAGCCCCAGTGTCCCCAAAGTCCCCATTGTCCCCAACAACATCCTGACCCCAATGTCCCCCCATCACCGCCCCCAACCTCCCCGTTGTCCCCAGTGTCCCTGCTGCCACCCCATCCCAATTGTCCCCAGTGTCCCCATTTCCCCGTCCCCACCTCCCCGATGTCCCCAACCCCCCCCCATGTCCCCACCACCCCATCCCCGATGTCCCCAACCTCCCCGTTGTCCCCAACCCTACTGTCCCCAACCCCTCTGTCCCCAACCCTACTGTCCCCAACTGCCCCAGTGTCCCCTCCCCGCCCTCCCCCCACTGTCCCCATTGTCCCCAGGTCCCCCCCCCCGGTGTCCCCACCATGAAGTCGGCGTGGGCCAGGATGTCCTCGCCGTGCTCCTGCGCCACGCAGGGGTGTGCCACCTCCACCACCAGGTCCACCGCCCTGGGGACACGGGGACACCGCGGGACACCGGGGGTGTGGGGGGGGCAGGGGGTGGCACTGGGGGACAGGGGGGGACACTGGGATGTGGTGGGGACAGGAGGTGGCACTGGGGGACACCGGGGTGTGGGGGGGACAGGGGGTGGCACTGGGGGACAGGGGGGGACACTGGGATGTGGTGGGGACAGGGGGGTGGCATTAGGGGACACCGGGATGTGGTGGGGACAGAGGGTGGCACTGGGAGACACTGGGATGTGGTGGGGGCAGGGGGGTGGCACTGGGGGACACTGGGATGTGGTGGGGACACGGGGTGGCACTGGGGGACACTGGGATGTGGCGGGGGCAGGGGGTGGCACTGGGGGACAGGGGGGGACACTGGGGGACACTGGGATGTGGGGGGGACAGGGGGGTGGCACTGGGGGATGTGGGGTGGCACTGGGGGACACTGGGATGTGGTGGGGACAGGGGGTGGCACTGGGGGACAGGGGGTGGCACTGGGGGACACCGGGGTGTGGTGGGGGCAGGGGGTGGCATCAGGGGACACTGAGATGTGGGGGGGACAGGGGGTGGCACTGGGGGACACTGGGATGTGGTGGGGACAGGAGGTGGCACTGGGGGACACCGGGGTGTGGGGGGGACAGGGGGTGGCACTGGGGGACAGGGGGGGACACTGGGATGTGGTGGGGACAGGGGGTGGCATTAGGGGACACCGGGATGTGGTGGGGACAGAGGGTGGCACTGGGAGACACTGGGATGTGGTGGGGACACGGGGTGGCACTGGGGGACACTGGGATGTGGCGGGGGCAGGGGGTGGCACCGGGGGACAGGGGGGGACACCGGGGTGTGGTGGGGACACGGGGTGGCATTAGGGGACACCGGGATGTGGTGGGGACAGAGGGTGGCACTGGGGGACACTGGGATGTGGTGGGGACAGGGGGTGGCACTGGGGGATGTGGGGTGGCACTGGGGGACACTGGGATGTGGTGGGGACAGGGGGTGGCATTAGGGGACACCGGGATGTGGTGGGGACAGAGGGTGGCACTGGGAGACACTGGGATGTGGTGGGGACACGGGGTGGCACTGGGGGACACTGGGATGTGGTGGGGACAGGGGGTGGCACTGGGGGACAGGGGGGGACACTGGGGGACACTGGGATGTGGGGGGGACAGGGGGTGGCACTGGGGGACAGGGGGTGGCACTGGGGGACACGGCAGGGACATGGGGGGACACTGGGGGACACTGGGATGTGGTGGGGACAGGGGGTGGCACTGGGGGGCAGGGGGTGGCACTGGGGGACACTGGGACATGGTGGGGACATGGAGTGGCACTGGGGGACAGGGGGTGGCACCAGGGGACACCAGGACGTGGTGGGGACAGGGGGTGGCATCGGGGGACAGGGGGGTAACACTGGGAGACAGGGGGTGGCACCAGGGGACATGGCAGGGACATGGGGGGACACTGGGGGACACTGGGACGTGGTGGGGACAAGGGGTGGCACTGGGGGACAGGGGGTGGCACTGGGGGACACTGGGACGTGGTGGGGACAGCGGGTGGCACTGGGGGGCAGGGGTTGGCACGGGGGGACACTGGGATGTGGTGGGGACACGGGGTGGCACTGGGAGACACTGGGATGTGGTGGGGACACAGGGTGGCACTGGGAGACACTGGGATGTGGGGGGGACAGGGGGTGGCACTGGGTGACAGGGGGGGACACTGGGGGACACTGGGATGTGGTGGGGACATGGAGTGGCACTGGGGGACAGGGGGTGGCACCAGGGGACACCAGGACGTGGTGGGGACAGGGGGTGGCACTGGGAGACAGGGGGTGGCACTGGGGGACACTGGTACGTGGTGGGGACAGCGAGTGGCACTGGGGGATGTGGGGTGGCACTGGGGGGACACTGGGGGACGCTGGGACGTGGTGGGGACACTGGGGGTGACACTGGGGTCCTGGGGTGTGACATGGGTGACATTGGGGTCCTGGGGGTGACACTGGGATGTTTGGGGTGACATGAGGGTCTGGGGGGGGGGGGGGTGACATGGGGGTCCTGAAGGTGACCTGGGGGACCTTGGGGTGACATTGGGGTCCCGGGGGTGACACTGGGGGTCCATGGGGTGACCGTGGGGGGGGTCTTGGAGTGGGTGGGGGGTGACAGGGGGGATCCGGGGGTGACAGGAGGGGACAGGGGTTGTGGGGGGACGGGGGGGGTCTTGGGGTGGGTGGGGGTGCCGGGGGGGGTCTGGGGGTGACGAGGGGGGTCTGGGGGTGATGGGGGGGGGGGGGGGGATTTGGGGTGCCGGGGGGGGGGGGATTTGGGGTGTCCCCCCACTCACATTTGGGGCAGGAGGCTGAGGTCCCGCAGGCGCAGGGGGGGGGGCAGCCCCTCCAGAGCCCCCCCATCCCGCGCCCAGACGAAGGCCAGAGCCAGCCCCAGGGGGGGGGCCCCGAGCCAGCAACTGCCCCGCCAGGAACTGCCCTGGGGGGGGGGGACACGGGGGGGGGCCCCCCCAGTTCTCCCAGTCACCCCCAGTTACCCCCAGTCACCCCCAGTTACCCCCAGTCACCCCCCAGTTACCCCCAGTTACCTCCCAGTTACCCCCCCAATTGCCCCCATTACCCCCCCGTTGCCCCCCCCAATTGTACCCTCTGCCCCCCCCAGTTGCCCCCCACCTCCCCCTTTTGCCCCACAGCCCCCCCCCCTTGCCCTTTAATTGCCCCCACAGCCCCCCAGTTGCCCCCAGTTACCCCCCCACAGCCCCCCAGTTGCCCCCAGTTACCCCCCCCAACCCCCAATTACCCCCCACAGCCCCCCAGTTGCCCCCACCCTGCCCTATTGCCCCCCAATTGCCCCATCTAATTGCCCCCACCCCCTAATTACCGCAACTAACCCAATTACCCCCAGCTGCCCTAATTACCCCCAAATGCCCCATAGCCCCCCATTACCCCATAGCCCCCAATTACCCCAACTGCCCCAATTACCCCAATTACCCCCAATTATCCCAATTACCCCCAATTACCCCAATTACCCCCAATTGCCCCAATTGCCCCAATTATCCCAATTACCCCTAATTACCCCAATTACCCCCAATTGCCCCATAGCCCCCCCATTACCCCATAGCCCCCAATTGCCCCAATTGCCCCAATTACCCCCAA
Organism: Netta rufina; assembly: GCF_964035555.1. Taxonomy (NCBI): domain Eukaryota; kingdom Metazoa; phylum Chordata; class Aves; order Anseriformes; family Anatidae; genus Netta; species Netta rufina. Next base: position 89,634 of record NC_140155.1, read on the forward strand.
TTACCCCCAATTGCCCCAATCCCCCCAATTGCCCCAATCCCCCCCAATTGCCCCAATTGCCCCAATTATCCCCATTACCCCTAATTACCCCAATTACCCCCAATTGCCCCCAATTACCCCAATTACCCCCAATTACCCCCAATTGCCCCATAGCCCCCAGTTACCCCAATCCCCCCCAATTGCCCCAATTGCCCCCAATTACCCCAATTGCCCCAATCCCCCCCAATTGCCCCAATTGCCCCCAATTACCCCTAATTGCCCCATAGCCCCCCATTACCCCATAGCCCCCAATTATCCCAATTACCCCCAATCACCCCAATTACCCCAATTGCCCCAATCCCCCCCCCAATTGCCCCATAGCCCCCAATTACCCCAATTGCCCCAATTGCCC
>NC_140155.1:90224-95224 GCF_964035555.1 Netta rufina
GATGTCGCAACAGGGTCACTACCCTATTTTTGGGGGATATTGCAAAGGGAGATGCTACTTTATTTTGGGGGGTGCTGCAACGGGGTCACTACCCTATTTTTTGGGGGGGCGTTGCAAGGGGGGGTGCTACTTTATTTGGGGGAATATTGCAACAGGGTCAGTACCTTATTTTTTTGGGGGGGGCATTGCAAAGGGGGGTGCTACTTTATTTTGGGGAATGTTGCAATGCGGTCACTACCCTATTTTTTGGTGGGGGCATTGCAAAGGGGGGTGCTACTTTATTTTGGGGGGTGCTGCAACGGGGTCACTACCCTATTTTTTGGGGGGGCGTTGCAAGGGGGGTGCTACTTTATTTTGGGGAATGTCGCAACGTGGTCACTACCCTATTTTTTGCGGGGGGCGTTACAAGGGGGGTGCTACTTTATTTTGGGGGGTGCTGCAACGGGGTCACTACCCTATTTTTTGGGGGAGGGGCGTTGCAAGGGGGGGGTGCTACTTTATTTGGGGGAGTATTGCAATGGGGTCACTACCCTATTTTTGGGGGGGGCGTTGCAAAGGGGGACGCTACTTTATTTTGGGGGATACTGCAACAGGGATACTGCTGTATTTTTTTTGGGGGGGCGTTGCATGGTGAGCACTGCATTGCTTTTCGAGGGGGACAAGGAGCTTTGCTGCTGGAGATGATGCTCCCAAGCAGCACCACGAAGGCACCGAACCCATTTTTTTGTATTTTTTTTTGGGGGGGGGGTGCATCTCCCCGCTTTCCTCACCTGCTGCTCGAATTGCTCCAGCACCAGCAGGCTCCCAGCATCTCCTCCTTGCTCAGCGCCTCCGGCCTCAGCCACCCCCCGCGACAGCTCCCGCAGCCTGCGGCAGGCGTCCCCCGGCCCCGTCGCCTCCTGGTAGCGAAATTGCCGAAAACGCAGGCGCCGCAGCTCCGTCCCGGCCCCCCCCCCCAACGCCAACAACGCCACCGATGACCCCCCCCCCGGGGGGTGGGCACCAAGCGGGTCCCCCCCGGTTTGCAAGTGAAGCCCCAGCGGGGACGGAGAGGGGATGGCTCCATGATGGACCCCCCCCCCCGGCCTTGCCAGCCCCCTGGGGGGGGTCTTTTTGTTCTTTTTTTTTTTTTTTTAAATATTTTTTTTTTTTGTGGGGGGGGGTGTTGGAATATGGGGAGGGGGAGTGTGGGATGTGGGGATGTGGGGGGAAGGGTGGGGTGAGGAGGGGGTGGAATGTGGGGAGGGGGGGGGTTGGAAGTGCGGGGGGGGTTTGGAGAGGGGGGGGTTGGATTTTTTTTGGGGGTGGGGGGGGTTGGAATTTGGGGAGGGGGGGAGTTTGGGGATGGGGGGTGGAATTTGGGGATGGGGGATTGGGGGATTGGGGGGTTGGAATTTGAGGATGGGCAGAATTTGGGGACGGGGGGGGGGATTTTGGGATGTGGGGGGGTTGGTATTTGGGGGGGAATTTGGGGAGGGGGGGGTGTTGGCAAGTGGCCGGAGAAGTGGGGGGTCTGTAGGAGAGAAGAGAGGGGGGGAGGCTCAGTAAAAGTGCCCCCCCCCACATATCCCCAAGCTTGCAACCCCCCCCCCAGCGCCATTAAAGATTCCTGCCCCCCTCCCCAGAACCCCAATGGATGCACAATGAAATATTCCCCCCCCCCCATTTCCCAAAAGCCCCAAAGACCATGCAATGTGCCCCCCCCCCCCATTTTTCAAAAAGCCCCCAGGGACTATGCAATGCCCCCCCCCTAATTTTCCACCCCCCCCCCCTTGTAATGCTCCCCCCTCAAGCTTTGTAGCCCCCCCCCCAGCTTGCAAAGCCCCCCAGGTTTTGCATTGTGCCCCCCCCCAACTCCCAGCTTTGCAGAGCCCCCAGGACAATGCAATGTGCCCCCCCCCCTCCCCTTGCTAAAGCTTTATGAGCCTTGCAACCCCCCCCCCAAGCTTTGCAGCCCACCCCCGACAATGCAATTCCCCTCCCCGGACCATGCAAAGCCCCCCCCCCAGGCCTTGCAACCCGCCCGGACCTTGCAATAACCCCCCCCCCCCCCCGAGCGCCTTGCATTGTGCCCCTCGCCCCCCCAACCCCCCCCAAGCCTTGCAAAAACCTCGGTAGCTTTGCAAATCCCACCCCCCGGCCTTGCAAAAAAAAAAAAAACGGGAGCTTTGCGGAGCCCCCCCCCGCATTGCAAACCCCCGAACCAAGCAACGGCCCCCCCCCCCAAACCATGCAAACCCCCCCCGGCCATGCAATGTGCCCCCCTGCCCCCCCCCCAGCCTTCCGACCCCCCCCCGGAGAGCATTGCAAATCCCCCCCCACAAGCCTTGCACCCCCCCCTCGAACCCATCAACCCCCCCCCCAAACCATGCAAAGCCCCCCCCAGCCTTGCAACCCCCCCCCCCCAAACCAAGCAAATCCTTTTGCTATCGCCCGCCCCCCCCGGCCCATGCAAACCCTTCCTGAGCCCCCCCCCGGACCTGAGGCCCCCCCCCCGGCCCTGGTGGCCCCCCCCCGGCCACTGGTAGCCCCCCCCCGGACCTGGTGGCCCCCTCCCCGGACCTGGTGGCCCCCCCCCCCGGACCTGGTGGCCCCGCCGCCCGCAGCCCCGCCGCGCCCCGCTCGCCGACACAAAGGGGCCGGAGCGGCCGGGCCCGGCCCTGCAGCCCCCCCCCCCCAACAATAATTCCCCCCCCCCCCACCACAACCCCCGGAACCCCCCCCCCCACCTCTCCCGGAATTTCCCCCCCCCCATCCCCAATCCGCTGGCGTCACTCCGGATTTAACCCTGCGCATGCCCGGAGCTCGGAGAGGAAGGGGTTAAACATTTGGGGGGGGCGGTTCTGTGGGGACCCCCCCCCCCCAGGAAAAAAAAAGAAGAAAACCTCTGGAAAAGGAGAAAAAAATATTATTATTTTTATTTTTATTTTTTATTTTTTATTTTTTATTTTTTATTTTTTTTTATATTTATTTGGGTACTGTGTGTTGGGGGGGGGGGGGGGGGCACTGCGCTGCGCCCCCAAATGCCCCCCCCCAAAAGAAAAAAAAACAACGTGGGTGCCCCATCGTGTCCCCAACCTTCTGGCAGCTCAGTGGTTGACCCCCCCCCCCCCCGCCCCCAAATTGAGCACCCCAAAAATTGCACCCCCGAACTGGACCCCCCCCCCCATGCGCCCCCAAATTGCCCCCCCCATGCCCGTACCCCCCCCAAATTGGACCCCCCCACACCCTGTGCGCCCCCAAATCGCCCCCCCATCCCCCCTGCACCCCCCCAAAATTGGCACCCCATTGCCCCCCCCATCCCCCCACCCCCCCCCAAATTGGACCCCCCCCACCCTGTGCACCCCCAAATTGCCCCCCCATTTCCCCCATTCCCATTCACACCCCCCCGTGCACCCCCCTAAATCCCCCCAAATCCCCCCAAATCCCCCCCCCGCACCCCTTTGGATCCCCTCCCCCATCGCCCCCCCCCTTAAAACTCCCTTAAACAGGGAAACGCCCACGAAGCTTCCCATTGGTCAATCGATCTGTCAATCACCCCGAGCCCCGCCCTTCGGCAGGGGGCGGGAGTGGCAGCTCGGCGGGCCAATAGCCGGGCGGCAGAGGGAGAAGGGGCGGGGCTATGTTGGGAGCTGGGGGCGGGGCTGGGCGCTGCAGTGGGTGCCCCCCCACCCATGGGTCCCAGTAATCCCAGTAACCCCTGGGGGTGTCCCAGTAACCCCGGGGGGATTCCCAGTAATCCCAAAGGGGGTTCCAGTAATCCCAGGGGGCGTCCCAGTGCTGGTAGGGGTTGTCCCAGTAATCCCAGTAACCCGAGAGGGGGGTCCCAGTAACTCGAGGGGGTCCCAGTAACCCCAGGGGGGGGTCCCAGTAATCCCAAGGGGGGTCCCAGTAATCCCAGGGGGGGACCCAGTGCTGGAATACGGTTTCCCAATAATCCCAGTAATCCCAAGGGGGTGGTCCCAGTAATCCCAGAGGGGGTCCCAGTGCTGGTAGGGGGTGTCCCAGTAACCCCAGTAACCCCGAGGAGGGTCCCAGTAACCCCGGGGAGGGTCCCAGTAATCTCAGAGGGAGTCCCAGTAATCCCAAGGGGGGGTCCCGGTGCTGGAAGGGGGCGTCCCAGTAATCCCAAAGAGGGTCCCAGTAATCCCAAAGGGGGTCCCAGTAATCCCAGGGCGGGACCCAGTGCTGGAATGTGGTTTCCCAATAATCCCAGTAACCCCTGGGGGTGTCCCAGTAATCCTGGGAGGGTCCCTGTAATCCCAAGGGGGGGTCCCAGTAACACCAGGGGGGGTCCTGGTTCTGGAAGGGGGTGTCCCAGTAATCCCAGTAACCCCGAGGGGGGTCCCAGTAACCCCGGGGGGTCCCAGTAACCCCAGAGGGGGTCCCAGTAATCCCAGGGGGGGTCCCAGTAATCCCGGGGGGGGAGTCCCAGTAATGCCAGAGGGGGGTCCAGTAACGCCGGGGGGGTCCCAGTAACTCGAGGGGGTCCCAGTAACCCCAGGGGGGGTCCCAGTAATCTCAAGGGTGGTCCCAGTAATCCCAGGGGGGGTCCAAGTAATCCCAGAGGGGGTCCCAGTGCTGGTAGGGGGTGTGTCCCAGTAATCCCAGTAACCCCGAGAGGGCTCCCAGTAACCCCGGGGGGGATTGAGGAGGGGGGGGTCTTGCTTTAACCCCCCCCAATAAAGGAGCCGGTGGAGTGAAAAACAGCAACTTTTGTCATTTATTGCCCATTTTTGTACAGTTTAATAAATAAAATCAATAAATAAGGGGGGTGGGGGGGGCTCGGGGGGGGCCCCTCCGGCGGCGTCGCCCCCCCCCGCGGTGTCTCCGTCTCCTCGGCAACGGCGGGGGGGGGGGTCCCGAGGGGGGGCCCCTTGGAGGTTGGGGGGGGGGCCCCGACAAAAGTGGGGTGCTGGGGGGGGGGGAGCCCAGAGGGGGGGTCCCGGGGGGGTTCCCCTAAAGAAGGGGATTCCTGGGGGGGCTCCCCTAAAGAAGGG
>NC_140155.1:1389424-1406924 GCF_964035555.1 Netta rufina
GTTCACCCACTAATAGGGAACGTGAGCTGGGTTTAGACCGTCGTGAGACAGGTTAGTTTTACCCTACTGATGATGTGTTGTTGCGCTAGTAATCCTGCTCAGTACGAGAGGAACCGCAGGTTCAGACATTTGGTGCGTGTGCTTGGCTGAGGAGCCACTGGAGCGAGGCTACCATCTGTGGGCTTATGACTGAACGCCTCTAAGTCAGAATCCCGCCTAAACGTAGCGATACGGCAGCGCCGCGGCGCCTCGGTGGGCTCGCGCTAGCCGGCCGCACGGGCGGCCGGTGCGGAGCGCCGCTCGTGGTCGGGAGCGGAGCGCGGCCGGATGCGGCGCCGCCTCTTCCCCCGCCGCGTACCGCACGTTCGTGGGGCACCCGGTGCTAAATCATTCGTAGACGACCTGATTCTGGGTCGGGGTTTCGTACGTAGCAGAGCAGCTCCCTCGCTGCGATCTATTGAGAGTCAGCCCTCGACACAAGCTTTTGTCCGTCCGTCCCTCGGCGCCTCGGCCGGCGGCCCGGCGCGGGCCGGGGCCGGGAAGGCCGCCGGGGGGGGGAGGGAGCGGCCCCGCTTCCCCGCGCCGCGCGGCGCGGGAGGGGTTCGCTCCGGCGTCTTTCTTTCCTTCCTTCCTTTTTTTCCCCCTACGCCCCCCTCCCCCTTCCCTTTCGGGGGGAGGTCCGGGTTGACCTGGCGGCTCCGTGCCGCGGGAGGCGGCGCCCCCCCCCCGCCCCCTCCTCGGCGCGGGCGCGACGGGTAGACCTGCCGCCGTTGGGGAAGGCGGAGGGACGGCCCCGCCGAGGGAGGCGAGCGCCAAAGACGCGGGCGGGGGGGTCGACCGCCCGTCCCGCGGCCGCGTGGGTTGACCTGTCGGGCGGCTCCGGACTTCCGTGGGCAGATAGTCTAGCGTTTGTGACGGCTGGGTAGACCTGGCGGCTCGGCCGAGGACGGTCCCAGGCGCCCCCTGCAGACGTTCCCCCTCCCCCGATTGCTGGGTAGACATGGCGGCTCGGCCGAGGACGGTCCCAGGCGCCCCCTGCAGACGTTCCCCCTCCCCAGATTGCTGGGTAGACATGGCGGCTCGGCCGAGGCCGGCCTCGGGCGTTCCCGAAGGATGGGTAGACTTGGCGGCCCGTCCCATGCGCCTCCCAGGCGCCCCGTGCGATTGCTGGGTAGACCTGGCGGCCCGGCCGAGGCCGGCCTCGCGTTCCCGAAGGATGGGTAGACTTGGCGGCCCGTCCCATGCGCCTCCCAGGCGCCCCGTGCATTTCGATTGCTGGGTAGACCTGGCGGCCCGGCCGAGGCCTGTCCCAGGCGCCCCCTGCAGACGGGCGGCATTTTCCCCGATTGCTGGGTAGACCTGGCGACCCGGCCGAAGCCTGTCCCAGGCGCCCCCTGCAGACGCTCCTTCCCCCCCCCCCCCCCCGATTGCTGGGTAGACCTGGCGGCCCTTCGGGGGGCGGCATTTTCCGGCAGGCGGCGGGTAGACTTGGCGGTCCGTCGGAGCGAAGCGCGCCTCCGCCTCCCCGGCTACGCTCTACACGGCAGTCCAAGGGAGGCTCGCGCCTCTGTGCCGCCTACAGCCGGCACACGGGCTCGCCTGCTCGCCAACGGGCTGTGCCGCTTCGGCTCCTCGCCTTGACGCCACGCTACACCTGGCGGATCGGGGCTGGGGGGGGGAGGGGGAGGAAGAGGGGAGGGGATTCACCTGTCCACTTCACCACGACGAGGACCGTAGAGCTGGCGGCCGTCAGCTACCGGCGGCTGCCTACGCGCTTTTCTGGAGCCCTTCGCTTTCTTCCCCCACCCTTCTTTTTGGTTCCGTTCTGCTTTCTCATTCCTTTCTTCATCGATTCGTTGGCTGAACGATCGATCCATCGATTCCTTGATTCATTCACTCACTCATTCACTCACTCATTCACTCACTCATTCATTCACTCATTCACTCACTCATTCACTCACTCATTCATGCACTCATTCATTCATTCATTCATTCATTCATTCATTCATTCATTCATTCATTCATTCATTCATTCACAAATACACCTCTTCTCGTTCCCTCCCTTCCCCCCTTCTCCCCGTTGCCACGCCGCTCTTCCCCAGTAGCCGGCCGAGAAGCAGGGCAGAGCTCAAGATCGCCGCGAGGCGGGGAAGCGCCGTGCAGATGGACGGGGCTGCGGGCGGCGGACAGCCTCTGCCCTCGCGAGCCCGCGAGCCCGAGCCGAAGCGCAACCCCGAAGCCGACTCCGAGCCCGATCCGCCCCGGCCGCGGAGCCGACCGTCGCAGGAGGCGAGGCAGCTCCCGCCTGCCCGCCTTTGCGGGGGCCCCGGACGGGGCCCGCCCGGGGAGAAAAACGCTGGAGGCGGGCGCGAGCTCGTCGCTCTGCTCCCTCCCGCGCCATCTAGCTGCCCGCCGACCGGGACGCGGGCTCGGCGGGAGCCTGACGACCAGCCGGCTTGAAGCTCCGTGCCCGGAATAATGCGTACCCCTCTCGCCTACGTGTGGCGCCGGCTTCCCGCCGAGCCGAGCGGAGCGGAGCGGAGCGGCCGGCGACGAGCTAGGAGGATTGCCCCTCCCGCCGCCCCCCCGCCCGACGGCTCGGCGGGGCTGCGGCGCGACGGGCGGGGGAGAGGGGGGGAGAAGAGCCGGCGCCGCTCGAGAAGCCGAGAGCGCGGCCGCGCGCGGCCCCTGGCCGCATCGGGCTGCCGCTCGCTCTGCCGTCAGGGGCTCTGGCTCGCCTGCGAGCCACCCGTGCGACTCTGCGTGGCTGGGCGTGTGTCACCGCACTCAGCGATCCGTGCGAAACGAGGCGAAGCGAAGGCGTGCAACGGAAAGGCGGAGCGCTGCCAGCCAAAGCCAGGCCAAGCGGCGCCGGGAAAAGCAAAGCGAAGCGGAGGAGGAACGGCAAAGCGGAGCGAGGCGGAGCAGACGAAGGAAAAGCAAACGAGTGCCACGAACGCGACGCCAAGCAAAACTCAGCGCTTCCACGAAAAGCAAAGCGAAGCAGGGCCGGCAAAAGCAAAGCAAAGGGGAGGAACTGGCGGCCGGTCTCCCGCGGGCTCCGTGGCTCTGGCGGCGGGTAGACGTGGCGGCCGGAGTCTGAGAGCGAACGCTTTCTCCGCACGCTTTGTACGACCTCTCGTCTCCCTGCCGACAAGCGGGACCCGTGCTTTCTTGTTGCTGCTGCTGCTGCTGCTGCTGCTGCTGGTGTTTTTTTTTTTTTTTTCCCCTTTTTCTTTTTAAAAGCGTGAACGATTCGAACGAATGGCGCCTCCCACCCGTTCCCCTGCACGCGAGAGGCGTGTGGATAGACCTGGCGGGCCGCCGGAGGGAAGCGTGCGGGCACGCGCGCGTCTGTGCACGCGTGCGTGTGGCCGTGTAGACGAGGCAGCCGGGCCGCTCTCGAGCGGTGGCCGTGATGGCTAGAGCAATGGCCGTGACGGCGGGGTAGACCTGACGGCTCCACGAGGCGGGAGGGGGCGGGGGGAGAGAGCGGGGAGGAGGAGGGAGAAGTAGACCTGGTGGCTCCACGGGGCGGGAGGGGGCAGGGGGAGAGCGGGCAGGAGGAGGGAGAAGTAGACCTGGTGGCTCCACGGGGCGGGAGGGGGCGGGGGGGAGAGCGCGGGGAGGGAGAAGTAGACCTGGTGGCTCCACGAGGCTGGAGGGGGCGGGGGGAGAGAGCGGGCAGGAGGGAGAAGTAGACCTGGTGGCTCCACGGGGCGGGAGGGGGCGGGTGGAGAGAGCGGGGAGGGAGAAGTAGACCTGGTGGCTCCACGGGGCGGGAGGGGGCGGGGGGAGAGAGCGGGCAGGAGGAGGGAGAAGTAGACCTGGTGGCTCCACGGGGCGGGAGGGGGCGGGGGAGAGAGCGGGGAGGAGGAGGGAGAAGTAGACCTGGTGGCTCCACGGGGCGGGAGGGGGCGGGGGAGAGAGCGGGGAGGAGGAGGGAGAAGTAGACCTGGTGGCTCCACGGGGCCCGGAGGGTGGGAGGGACGGGTAGACGTGGCGGCCTGCATCTGACAGCGGCCGTCTACGCACTTCAATGGCCACCTCCGCCCCCTCCCCACTTCTCCCTCCCTCTCCTCCGCCCTTTGCAGCCTTTGCAGTGGACGGGGCGGGGCGGGGCGCCGGCGCCGGTCGGGAAGGCGAGGTCGGGAAGGCGGCCCCGGACCCCGGCTGCTTCGGGCCGCCGCTCGCTCTGACGTCAGAGGCTCTTGCTCGGCCGCCAGAGGCTCGCCACCTGTGCCGCTCAGTGCGGCTGACTGCCTGGCCGCTTTGCTTTAGCCGCTTTGGAAAATAACTACTCTTATCTTTATGTTTATTATTAGTTAGTTCTGCTGCCTGTTTTCCGCTGTAGCTTCAGGAATCGTGTCATTCCTTACCGTCTTTCAAAACCTCCCCCACCGCCCTAGTCCTCAGCTCCCCCTCATCCCCCCCCCTCCCCCCCCCCCCCCGCCTCCTCAGGCAAACGGCAGTTGAGCTCAGGTGGCGGCTCCCCAGTCAGCAGGGGTCCTGGAATAGACTTGGCTGGGTGGCCGACCCCCGCACCCCCACTTGCCAGCTGCGAAGGGACGGTTGGCGGGCTGTGGGGAGGCCGAAGTAGGTGACCCAGCGTTCCTGTGTGTGTAAACGCATCAAAAGAGCAAAAAAGCAAAGCGGAGTAGGAACGGCAAAGCAGAGCAAAGAAAAGGAAATCGGTGCCGGCAATACAAACCGAAACCCCCCAAGAAAGATGCAGCTCTAAGGAAAGCATGTCGAAGCAGGTGCAGGAAAAGCAAAGCTGGAAAGAGCGACGAAAAGTAAAGCGAGGAAAAGGAAAGCAAAGCAAAACGAACCCAAATCATTGGGAATCGTGTAATGTCGCTTATCGTCCTAAAAAACCTCACCCAAGCCCGTCCCCAGACGAACAGCAGCAGCGGAACCCACCTGGCGGCTCGCCGGACAGCGGGGGATGAGGAATAGACCATGCTGGGTGGGTGGCCAGGCTTCCTGTCGCCACCCTCCAGCTCCCGGGGGACAGTCGTCGGGCTGCGGGGAGGGAGGCCACGGTGTGCGCCTGAGGCTTTATGCGTTCATAAATACACCGATCGACTCATCGCCCAAATCGGTGCGACGGTCTGCAAAAGAAGCCTACCTAGCACGGCAAAGCAGAGCTGAGCAATGCAACGCAAAGCAGAGCGAGACAAAGCAAAGCCCTGCTAGGGAAAAGAAAGAGGCAAAAGGAAAAGCAAAGCCAAGAAGGGCCGGGAAAAGCAAAACCAAGCAGGGCAAGAAAAACCAAAGCAGAAGAGGTCCAGGAAAAGAAAAGTGGTGTCACCAATACAAAGTAAAGCAAAGCAAAGCAAGGCAGGGCCAGCAAAAGCAAAACAAAGAAGGGTGGGGAAAAAAAAAAAAAAAAAAAAAAAACTAAGCTAAGGATTTCCTGGGGGGTGGGGGAAAGAAAAGTGGTGTCTTGAATACAACGTCAAGCAAAACAAAGCAAGGCAGGGCCAGCAAAAGCAAAACAAAGAAAGGCGAGAAAAACCAAAGCAAAAGAGGTCCAGGAAAAGAAAAGTGGTGTCTTGAATACAACGTCAAGCAAAACAAAGCGAGGCAGGACCAGCAAAAGCAAAGCAAAGAAGGGCGAGAAAAACCAAAGCAAAGGAGGTCCAGGGAAAGAAAAGCGGTGTCACGAATACAAAGTCAAGCAAAACGAAACAAAGCGAGGCCAGGAAAAGCAAAGCACGGTCAAGAAGAGAAAATCCAAAGTAAAACAGGGCCAGGAAAAGCGAAGCAGTGCCTTGAATACAAAGCGAAGCGAAGCAACGCAGGGCCAGGGAAAGCAAAGCAAAGCAAAACGGTGCTGCCAAAACAAAACGCGGAGTTAACTTAGCGTCAGTCGAAATCGCACCCCCCACCCAGCCCAGAGGAAAAGGGGCCCGTTGCTGGCTTATGGGGAGCTGGGCGTTTGAGAAGGCCAGGGTGTGGCAGCGGCCCCCGGTTGCCTCGGGCCACCTCTCGCTCTCGCTCTGACATCAGAGGCTCCTGCTCGGCCGCGAACGGCTCCCCACCTGTGCCACTCAGTTTGGCTGGCTGCCTGGCTGCTTTGCTTTAGCCGCTTATCATTATATAAATTATTATTATTATTATTATTATTATTATTATTATTATTATTATTATTATTATTATTAATGCTATTATTATATACTACTAAAAAGTTATTAGAAATAAAAGTATTAAATAGTAATAGAAATAAATATCATTAAAACGTAATAAAAATAGTAGTAGTAGGAATAATAATAGTCTTCTCCGTCTGTTTCCCCCTTTAGTTTTAGGAATCGGGTAGTTATTTATTGTTGTTCTCAACCCACACCCCTCCCCAGACGAATAGCAACGGAGCCCACCTGCTGGCTCTCCGGACAACGGTGGGCAACAAAATAGACCTGGCCCGGTAGCCAGATCCCTGTCCCAGCCCGCCAGCTCCGAGGGGACGGCTGCCGGGCTGCGGGCCGGCTAACTTTTCTGTGTGTTCACAAACAAGTTTCATGAACTTCTTTATGCATTCATAAAGACAGCAAAGCTAAGGAAAGGAGCACAGGGAAAAGCAAAGCGGTGCCAGGAAAGGGAAAGCCAAGGAAAGAAAGCACTTTGAGGCAAAGCAAAGCACAGCGAGGCTAAGAAAGGTCCAGAAGAGCAGAGAAGGTAAAGCAAAGCACTGACAGGAATACGAAGCAAAGAAATAAAAAATAAAGCCTGACCGCACAAGTAAAAACGTAGCAGGCTCAGGAAAGAAAAAGCAAAACAAAGCAAAGCAAAGCAAAGCAAAGTAGCACAAGGAAATGCAAAGTATTTCCGGGAGAGAAAAAGCAAAGCAATCTGAGGCAAGAGCAGCAGAGGAAAGGAGGTATGGAAAAGCAAAACTGTGCCAGCAAGAGCAAAGCAAAGCGGAGCAAGGCAAAACAAAGAGAAGCAGAGTGAACGTAGCGAGCCGGCGGCCAGCCCTCCTTTGGGTTCCAGGTGTCTGTGGGGGGGAGACCGGAGGGCTCCATTTTGTGTGCAGGTGGCAGCCAGACTTGGACAGTGGCTGTACCCTGATCGCCCACTCCTCAGCCTTCTTCACAGCTCCTAGTCCACCGTGACGTTTTATATATCTCTACCTATTTTGCTGTTGTTGTTGTTGTTGTTGTGGATTTCTTCCACCGTAGTTGTGGGAATCATGTAGTTCCTTACTGTCTTTGAGAACCTCACACACACAACCAGCAGTGTGGCCCACCCAAGCCAGCTCGCCGCATGGCTGGGGACACAGAACGGACCGTGTTGGGCGGCCAGGCCTGCTGCCCCCACGCGCCGGTTCCGAGGGGACAGTGGCTGGGCTGCGGGGAGGCCAAGTTCTGTGTCTGACGGTTTATGCGTTCATAAATATACCAATCGACTCAGCAGCAAAATCAGTGAGACGGTCTCCAAAGGAAGCCTAGCACGGCACAGGAGAGGAGGGCAATGTGGATGAAAGCTGAGCGAGACAAGGAAAAGCCCTGCTAGGCATAGGGAAAAGCAGTGACAACCAGGGCCTGGAAAAGCAAAGCACGGCCTGTAAAAACACATCAGATAGGTCCAAAAGGAAAACAAATCATGCAAGGAACATGAAAAAAAAAGGTAAATTAAAAAATAAAAAAATAAATAAATAAAAGATGAAAGGCAAAGCAAAGCAAAGCAGAGCAAAGCCAAGCTAAACAAAGGAAAAAATGGCCTGATAAAGCAAACGAAAGCAAGGCCAGGGAAGGCAAAGCAGAGCTAAGGAAAGTAGCAAAAGAAAAAGCAAAGTAGTGCCAGGAATACAAAGTAAAGCAAAACAAAGGTAAGCATGGCTGGAAAATGGAAGTGAGAGCAGGAGCAAGTGAGGCAAAAGAGAGCAAGGCAAAGGTAAAAAAAGGCAAGCATGGCCCCGTAAAGCAAAGCAAAGCATAACCAGGGAAGACAAAGCAAGCAAATGAAAGCAATCGCTTTGAGGCGAGGCAAAACACAGCAGGGGTAGGAAAGGCAGAGCAGTGCCAGGTCTATAAAGCAAAGCTAAACCAAGGAAAGCGTGGCCAGGGAAGGGAAAGCTGAGCAAGGAAAAGCAAAGCAAAGGAAAGTAGCACAAGGAAATGCAGAGTATTTCCAGGAGAGAAAGAGCAAAACACTCTGAGGCAAAGCCGGGGCAAGAACAGCAGAGGAAAGGAGGTATGGAAAAGCAAAACTGTGCCAGCAAGAGCAAAGCAAAGCGGAGCAAGGCAAAACAAAGAGAAGCAAAGCGAACGTAGCGAGCTGGCGGCCAGCCCTCCTTTGGGTTCCAGGTGTCTGTGGGGGGGAGACCGGAGGGCTCCATGTTGTGTGCAGGTAGCAGCCAGACTTGGACAGTGGTCGTATCCTGATCGCCCACTCCTCAGCCTTCTTCACAGCTCCTAGTCCACTGTGACACCCGGCAAGAATCATGTCTTGCTTTAGCTGGTTTTATATATCTATATACATTTTGTTGTTGTTGTTGTTGTTGTGGATTTCTTCCACCGTAGTTGTGGGAATCACGTAGTTACTTATTGTCGTTGAAATCCTCACTGAACACTATCACCACACGAGTAGCAGTTAGGGGTCCCCTGGGCGGCTCGCCGCATGGCTGGGGACACAGAATGGATCGTGTCGGGTGGCCAGGCCTGCTGCACCCAGCCTCCAGTTCTGAGGGGACAGTGGCTGGGCTGTGGGGAGGCCAAGTTCTGTGTCTGACGGTTTATGCGTTCATAAATTTACCAATCGACTCAGCAGCAAAATCAGTGAGACGGTCTCCAAAGGAAGCCTAGCACGGCACAGCAGAGCAGAGCAATGCGGATGAAAGCTGAGCGAGACAAGGAAAAGCCCTGCTAGGCATAGGGAAAAGCAGTGACAACCAGGGCCTGGAAAAGCAAAGCACGGCCTGTAAAAACACATCAGATAGGTCCAAAATGAAAACAAATCATGCAAGGAACATGAAAAAAAAAGTAAATTAAAAAATAAATAAAAAAATAAATAAAAGATGAAAGGCAAAGCAAAGCAGAGCAAAGCCAAGCTAAACAAAGGAAAAAATGGCCTGATAAAGCAAACGAAAGCAAGGCCAGGGAAGGCAAAGCAGAGCTAAGGAAAGTAGCAAAAGGAAAAGCAAAGCATAACCAGGAAATGCAAAGCAAGCAAATGAAAGCAAAGCACTTTGAGGCAAGGCAAAGCACAGCACGGGTAGGAAAGGCAGAGCAGTGCCAGGTCTATAAAGCAAAGCTAAACCAAGGAAAGCGTGGCCAGGGAAGGGAAAGCTGAGCAAGTCAAAGCAGAGCAAAGGAACGTAGCACAAGGAAAAGCAAAGCATTTTCAGGAAAGCAAAAGCAAAGCAGTCTGAGGCAAAGCCGGGGCAAGAACAGCAGAGGAAAGGAGGTATGGGAAAGCAAAACTGTGCCAGCAAGAGCAAAGCAAAGCGGAGCAAGGCAAAACAGAGAGAAGCAAAGCAAACGTAAGGAGCTTGCGGCTAGCTCAGTAAAACCAGTGGGACAGTCTCAAAGAAACCTAGCACAGCACAGGGCAGCAGAGCATTGCGGATAAAAGCTGAGCAAGACAGAGGAAAACCCTGCTAAGGAAAAGCCTTGCTAGGCATAGGGAAAAGCAGTGACAACCAGGGCCTGGAAAAGGAAAGCACGGCCTGTAAAAACACATCAGATAGGTCCAAAAGGAAAACAAAAGAATGTAATGAGCATTTAAAGAAAAATAAATCAATAAATAATAATAATAATAATAAAAAAAATAGATGCAAAGCATGTCCAGAAAAGGCAAAACATAGCAAGGCAAAGCAGAGCAGAGCAAAGCTAAACAAAGGCAAGCATGGCCCTATACAGCAAAACAAAGCACGGCCAGGGAAGGCAAAGCTGAGCAAAGGAAAGTAGCACCAGGAAAAGCAAAGCAGTGCCAGGAAAGAGAAAGAAGTGAAAATAAATAAATAAATAAAAAATGAACAACAACAACAACAAAAAAACAGCAATAAAAAGCACAACAAAGCGAAAAAGTTTGAGGTAAGACAAATCAGAGCAGGGTTAAGAGAAGCTAAGCAGAGCAGAGAAGGAAAAGCAAAGCAATGCCAGGAATACAAAGCAAAGCAAAGCAAAGCAAAGCAAAGCAAAGCAAAGCACAGCACAGCATGGCCAGGTAAGGCAAAGCAGAACAAAAGAAAGTAGCAAAAGGAAAAGCAAAGCAGTGCCAGGAGTACAAAGTAAAGCAAAACAAAGGTAAGCATGGCCGGAAAATGGAAGTGAGAGCAGGAGCAGGTGAGGCAAAAGAGAGCAAGGCAAAGGTAAAAAAAGGCAAGCGTGGCCCCGTAAAGCAAAACAAAGCACGGCCAAGGAAGGCAAAGCTGAGTAAAGGAAAGTAGCACCAGGAAAAGCAAAGCATAACCAGGGAAGACAAAGCAAACAAAGGAAAGCAAAGCACTTTGAGGCAAGGTAAAGCACAGCACGGGTAGGAAAAGCAAAGCGGTGCCAGGTCTGTAAACCAAAGCTAAACCAAGGAAAGCATGGCCTGATAAAGCAAAGGAAAGCATGGCCAGGGAAGGCAAAGCAGGGCAAGGAAAAGCAAAGCAAAGGAAAGTAGCACAAGGAAATGCAAAGCATTTCCAGGAGAGAAAGAGCAAAACACTCTGAGGCAAAGCAGGGGCAGGAACAGCAGAGGAAAGGAGGTATGGGAAAGCAAAACTGTGCCAGCAAGAGCAAAGCAAAGCGGAGCAAGGCAAAACAAAGAGAAGCAAAGCGAACGTAGCGAGCTGGCGGCCAGCCCTCCTTTGGGTTCCAGGTGTCTGTGGGGGGGAGACCGGAGGGCTCCATTTTGTGTGCAGGTGGCAGCCAGACTTGGACAGTGGCTGTACCCTGATCGCCCACTCCTCAGCCTTCTTCACAGCTCCTAGTCCACCGTGACGTTTTATATATCTCTACCTATTTTGCTGTTGTTGTTGTTGTTGTGGATTTCTTCCACCGTAGTTGTGGGAATCATGTAGTTCCTTACTGTCTTTGAGAACCTCACACACACAACCAGCAGTGCGGCCCACCCAAGCCAGCTCGCCGCATGGCTGGGGACACAGAACGGACCATGTTGGGCGGCCAGGCCTGCTGCCCCCACGCGCCGGTTCCGAGGGGACAGTGGCTGGGCTGCGGGGAGGCCAAGTTCTGTGTCTGACGGTTTATGCGTTCATAAATTTACCAATCGACTCAGCAGCAAAATCAGTGAGACGGTCTCCAAAGGAAGCCTAGCACGGCACAGCAGAGCAGAGCAATGCGGATGAAAGCTGAGCGAGACAAGGAAAAGCCCTGCTAGGCATAGGGAAAAGCAGTGACAACCAGGGCCTGGAAAAGCAAAGCACGGCCTGTAAAAACACATCAGATAGGTCCAAAAGGAAAACAAATCATGCAAGGAACATGAAAAAAAAAGGTAAATTAAAAAATAAAAAAATAAATAAATAAAAGATGAAAGGCAAAGCAAAGCAAAGCAGAGCAAAGCCAAGCTAAACAAAGGAAAAAATGGCCTGATAAAGCAAACGAAAGCAAGGCCAGGGAAGGCAAAGCAGAGCTAAGGAAAGTAGCAAAAGAAAAAGCAAAGTAGTGCCAGGAATACAAAGTAAAGCAAAACAAAGGTAAGCATGGCTGGAAAATGGAAGTGAGAGCAGGAGCAAGTGAGGCAAAAGAGAGCAAGGCAAAGGCAAAAAAAGGCAAGCATGGCCCCGTAAAGCAAAGCAAAGCATAACCAGGGAAGACAAAGCAAGCAAATGAAAGCAAAGCACTTTGAGGCGAGGCAAAACACAGCAGGGGTAGGAAAGGCAGAGCAGTGCCAGGTCTATAAAGCAAAGCTAAACCAAGGAAAGCGTGGCCAGGGAAGGGAAAGCTGAGCAAGGAAAAGCAAAGCAAAGGAAAGTAGCACAAGGAAATGCAGAGTATTTCCAGGAGAGAAAGAGCAAAACACTCTGAGGCAAAGCCGGGGCAAGAACAGCAGAGGAAAGGAGGTATGGAAAAGCAAAACTGTGCCAGCAAGAGCAAAGCAAAGCGGAGCAAGGCAAAACAAAGAGAAGCAAAGCGAACGTAGCGAGCTGGCGGCCAGCCCTCCTTTGGGTTCCAGGTGTCTGTGGGGGGGAGACCGGAGGGCTCCATGTTGTGTGCAGGTAGCAGCCAGACTTGGACAGTGGTCGTATCCTGATCGCCCACTCCTCAGCCTTCTTCACAGCTCCTAGTCCACCGTGACACCCGGCAAGAACCATGTCTTGCTTTAGCTGGTTTTATATATCTATATACATTTTGTTGTTGTTGTTGTTGTTGTGGATTTCTTCCACCGTAGTTGTGGGAATCACGTAGTTACTTATTGTCGTTGAAATCCTCACTGAACACTATCACCACACGAGTAGCAGTTAGGGGTCCCCTGGGCGGCTCGCCGCATGGCTGGGGACACAGAATGGATCGTGTCGGGTGGCCAGGCCTGCTGCACCCAGCCTCCAGTTCTGAGGGGACAGTGGCTGGGCTGCGGGGAGGCCAAGTTCTGTGTCTGACGGTTTATGCGTTCATAAATATACCAATCGACTCAGCAGTAAAATCAGTGGGACAGTCTCCGAAAGAAGCCTCGCACAGCACAGGAGAGCAAAGCAATGCGGATGGAAGCTGAGCAAGACAAGGCAGAGCCCTGCTAGTGAAAAGACCTAGCGGCATAAGGAAAAGCAATGACAAGCACGGCCTGGAAAAGCAAAGCACGACCAGAGAAAACACAAGAAAAAGATATAAAAGGAAAACATAAATCATGGAATGAACACCAAATAAATTAAAAAAAATATAAATAAAAAAATGCAAAGCATGACCAGGAAAGGCAAAGCAAAGCAGAACAAAGTAGAGGAAAGCAAAGCTAAACAAAGGAAAGCATGGCCCTATCAAGCAAAAAAAAAGCAAGGCCAGGGAGGGCAAAGCTGAGCAAAGGAAAGTAGCACCAGGTAAAACAAAGCATAACGAGGGAAGACAAAGCAAATAAAGGAAAGCAAAGCAGTTTGAGGCAAGGCAAAGCACAGCATGGGTTGGAAAAGCAATGCAGTGCCAGGTCTGTAAACCAAAGCTAAACCAAGGAAAGCATGGCCTGATAAAGCAAATGAAAGCATGGCCAGGGAAGGGAAAGCTGAGCAAGGAAAAGCAAAACAAAGCAAAGCTAAGCTAAGCAAAGGAAAGCATGGCCCCTTAAAGCCAAACAAAGCAAGGCCAGGGAAGGCAAAGCACAGGAAGGCAAAGCAGAGCAAAGGAAAGTAGTACCAGGAAAAGCAAAGCAGTGCTGGTAAAGAGAAAGAAAAAAATATTAATGAACAAACAAACAAACAAACAAACAACAACAACAACAACAACAACAACAAAAACAATCAAGAAAATAAATAAAACCACAACAAAGCAAAAACGTTCGAGGTAAGGCAAATCAGAGCAGGGTTAAGAGAAGCTAAGCAGAGCAGAGAAGGAAAAGCAAAGCAATGCCAGGAATACAAAGCAAAGCAAAGCAAAGCAAAGCAAAGCAAAGCAAAGCACAGCATGGCCATATAAGGCAAAGCAGAACAAAAGAAAGTAGCAAAAGGAAAAGCAAAGCAGTGCCAGGAATACAAAGTAAAGCAAAACAAAGGTAAGCATGGCTGGAAAATGGAAATGAGAGCAGGAGCAGGTGAGGCAAAAGAGAGCAAGGCAAAGGTAAAAAAAGGCAAGCGTGGCCCCGTAAAGCAAAACAAAGCATGGCCAGGGAAGGCAAAGCTGAGCAAAGGAAAGTAGCAGCAGGAAAAGCAAAGCATAACCAGGGAAGACAAAGCAAGCAAATGAAAGCAAAGCACTTTGAGGCGAGGCAAAACACAGCAGGGGTAGGAAAGGCAGAGCAGTGCCAGGTCTATAAAGCAAAGCTAAACCAAGGAAAGCGTGGCCAGGGAAGGGAAAGCTGAGCAAGGAAAAGCAAAGCAAAGGAAAGTAGCACAAGGAAATGCAGAGTATTTCCAGGAGAGAAAGAGCAAAACACTCTGAGGCAAAGCCGGGGCAAGAACAGCAGAGGAAAGGAGGTATGGAAAAGCAAAACTGTGCCAGCAAGAGCAAAGCAAAGCGGAGCAAGGCAAAACAAAGAGAAGCAAAGCGAACGTAGCGAGCTGGCGGCCAGCCCTCCTTTGGGTTCCAGGTGTCTGTGGGGGGGAGACCGGAGGGCTCCATTTTGTGTACAGGTGGCAGCCAGACTTGGACAGTGGCTGTACCCTGATCGCCCACTCCTCAGCCTTCTTCACAGCTCCTAGTCCACCGTGACACCCGGCAAGAACCATGTCTTGCTTTAGCTGGTTTTATATATCTATATACATTTTGTTGTTGTTGTTGTTGTGGATTTCTTCCACCGTAGTTGTGGGAATCACGTAGTTCCTTACTGTCTTTGAGAACCTCACACACACAACTAGCAGTGTGGCCCACCTGGCAGCTCGCGGCATGCCTAGGGACAAAGTATGGACCGTGTCGGGCGGCCAGGCCTGCTGCCCCCACGCGCCGGTTCCGAGGGGACAGTGGCTGGGCTGCGGGGAGGCCAAGTTCTGTGTCTGACGGTTTATGCGTTCATAAATATACCAATCGACTCAGCAGCAAAATCAGTGAGACGGTCTCCAAAGGAAGCCTAGCACGGCACAGGAGAGCAGAGCAATGCGGATGAAAGCTGAGCAAGACAAAGCATAGCCCTGCTAGGGAAAAGACCTAGCGGCATAGGGAAAAGCAATGACAAGCACGGCCTGGAAAAGCAAAGCGCGGCCTCTAAAAACACATTAAAAAGGTCCAAAAGGAAAACAAAAGAATGCAATGAACAATTAAAAAAAAATGCAAAACGTGTCCAGAAAAGGCAAAACATAGCAAGGCAAAGCAGAGCAAAGGAAAGCTAAAGAAAGGAAAAAATGGCCTGATACAGCAAACGAAAGCAAGGCCAGGGAAGGCAAAGCAGAGCAAAGGAAAGTAGCAAAAGGAAAAGCAAAGCATTTTCAGGAAAGCAGAAGCAAAGCAATGTGAGGCAAAGCTGGGGCAAGAACAGCAGAGGAAAGGAGGTATGGGAAAGCAAAACCGTGCCAGCAAGAGCAAAGCAAAGCAGAGCTAGGACAAAACAAAGAGAAGCAAAGCGAACGTAGCGAGCTGGCGGCCAGCCCTCCTTTGGGTTCCAAGTGCCTGTTGGGGGGAGACCGGAGGGCTCTCATGTTGTGTGCAGGTGGCAGCCAGACTTGGACAGTGGCTGTACCCTGATCGCCCTCTCCCCAGCCTCCTTCACATCTCCTGGTGCACCGTGACGTTGGGCAAGAACCGTGTCTTGCTTTAGCTGTTTATTTCTTTATTGTTGCCTTTCTTGCAGCGTAGTTGTGGGAATCATGTTGTTACTCCCAGAAAAGACCGTGCTGGGTGTGCAGGCCTGCTGCCCCCTCGTGCCAGTTGCGAGGGAACGGTCGCTGGGCTGCGGGGAGGCCAAGTTCTGTGTCTGACGGTTTCTGCGTTCGTAATTATAGCGATCGACTCGGCATCAAAATCCGCGGGACGGTCTCCGAGAGGAGCCCAGCACGGCACAGGAGAGCAGAGCAATGCGGATGAAAGCCGAGCAAGGCAAGGCAGAGCCCTGCTAGGGAAACGACGGCGGGGTTGGTTCCCGGCCGGCAGGTGTTCCCCGCCTCGGGGCGCCGCGGGCGCCTCGTCTAAGCGCTGCGGACAGCAGCCGTCAGGTCTACCCGGGCGCGGTCGCCATGTTTGCTTAGCCGGCGGCGACCTGTAGGGGTCGCTGCAGGTCCGGCCGCGAGAACGGCGTCGGGGTCTGCCCGGCAGCGACGGGCGCGCGGGCGCGAGCGCGTTTGCGAGGGCTCCCGTCCGCGGGTCGGTCGAGCGGTTCCCGAGCGGGTCCGATCGCGCGGAAAGCGTCGGAAATTCCCGGAAGGGTGCGAAAAAGCCCGAAAAGGCTGGAAAAGTGCCGGAAGGGCCCGCTCGAGAAGCGAAGGAAGGCGGGCCGGCGCTGTCGGTTCCCGGCCGGCGGGTCTCCCCGTGTCCCCCTGAGGTTGCCAGGTCTACCGTGTGCCCCCCGTTGCCGCCACGTCTCCCCGTGTCCTCCTGCGGCCGCCAGGTGTCCCGGGGCTCTCCTGCGGCCGCCAGGTCTCCCCGCGTCCTGCCGAGGTTGCCAGGTCTACCGCATCCCCCCGTCGCCTCGTCTGCCGATCCTCCCGCGGCCGCCTGGTGTCCCCGCGTCCTCCCGCGGCCGCCTGGTCTCCCCGTAGCTTCCTGCGGCCGCCAGGTCTACCCGGGCGCGGTCGCCATGTTTGCTTAGCCGGCGGCGACCTGTAGGGGTCGCTGCAGGTCCGGCCGCGAGAACGGCGTCGGGGTCTGCCCGGCAGCGACGGGAGCGCGCGCGCGCGCGCGTTTACGAAGGCGCACGTCCGCGGGTCGGTCGAGCGGTTCCCGAGCGGGTCCGATCGCGCGGAAAGCGTCGGAAATTCCCGGAAAGGTGCGAAAAAGCCCGAAAAGGCTGGAAAAGTGCCGGAAGGGCCCGTTCGAGAAGCGAAGGAAGGCGGGCCGGCGCTGTCGGTTCCCGGCCGGCGGGTCTCCCCGTGTCCCCCTGAGGTTGCCAGGTCTACCCTCGCGGAGGAAATAGCCGCCGGTCGGGCAGAGGGAACGGCGGCCAGGTCTACCGCGTGTCCGACGGGACTTGGAAGCCCGCCGTGGGGCTGGAGGTAGACTAGCAGGTCGTGGCACGGCTCGGAAGGTGTGGTAGGCGTCGCTGTTTCTCTGTGCCTCCAGTTAGGTCGAGGTAAAAGTCGGTTGCGCTCGGCTGCCTCGCCGCGGTAGGCTGGAAAAGGACGTCCGCCGTTTGTGAGGCAATGACTTTTGTGTCCGTCTATAGGAGAGAGTGAGGACTCTGCTCCGCCAGCGGTGCCGAGCGAGCGCTTGGGGCTTGGAGAGCCGGCGCGCGAGAAGGGGGCGCGCGGCGTCGGCGGTGGCGTCGGCTCGGGCGTGGGTTGTGTGGAGCGGTAGCCGCCAGCGGTTTGCCGACCCAGCTACCCTCCCCGCCGGCGAGCGAGAAGCGGTCTCGCGCGTGCGAGTCGCCGGAGAAGCAGCAGCGAGCCGCGAGCTCAGGGCTGTGGAGAGAGAGAGCGGCCAGAAGCCGGCGGGCGGTCCGCCGGCGGCCGAAGGCGTCCGTCCGGGGGCGTCCCCGGCTGCTTGTTGTGGGTCCCGGAGGCTCGGAAGGCGAAGGAGGGGGGGACCCCGCGGATTGGCACGGCCGAGGCGGCGGCGCCTCCGGCTCCCGACGATGCACCTCACGTCACCCGCACGCAGGAGCCCGTCGAGGCGTTCCTCGGGCACGTCGGAGAGGCTTCCCGGCGGGTCGGTTCCTGTCAGGGCCGATGTTCAGGTCGGTGCGAGCACCTCTTGCGGACGTTGCTCCAGCACACCCGCACGCATGCACGCGATGCTGTTGGCGTTTTTTTTTTTTTTTTCTTCCG
>NC_140155.1:1419424-1436924 GCF_964035555.1 Netta rufina
CCGGTCTCCCGCGGGCTCCGTGGCTCTGGCGGCGGGTAGACGTGGCGGCCGGAGTCTGAGAGCGAACGCTTTCTCCGCACGCTTTGTACGACCTCTCGTCTCCCTGCCGACAAGCGGGACCCGTGCTTTCTTGTTGCTGCTGCTGCTGCTGCTGCTGCTGCTGGTGTTTTTTTTTTTTTTTTCCCCTTTTTCTTTTTAAAAGCGTGAACGATTCGAACGAATGGCGCCTCCCACCCGTTCCCCTGCACGCGAGAGGCGTGTGGATAGACCTGGCGGGCCGCCGGAGGGAAGCGTGCGGGCACGCGCGCGTCTGTGCACGCGTGCGTGTGGCCGTGTAGACGAGGCAGCCGGGCCGCTCTCGAGCGGTGGCCGTGATGGCTAGAGCAATGGCCGTGACGGCGGGGTAGACCTGACGGCTCCACGAGGCGGGAGGGGGCGGGGGGAGAGAGCGGGGAGGAGGAGGGAGAAGTAGACCTGGTGGCTCCACGGGGCGGGAGGGGGCAGGGGGAGAGCGGGCAGGAGGAGGGAGAAGTAGACCTGGTGGCTCCACGGGGCGGGAGGGGGCGGGGGGGAGAGCGCGGGGAGGGAGAAGTAGACCTGGTGGCTCCACGAGGCTGGAGGGGGCGGGGGGAGAGAGCGGGCAGGAGGGAGAAGTAGACCTGGTGGCTCCACGGGGCGGGAGGGGGCGGGTGGAGAGAGCGGGGAGGGAGAAGTAGACCTGGTGGCTCCACGGGGCGGGAGGGGGCGGGGGGAGAGAGCGGGCAGGAGGAGGGAGAAGTAGACCTGGTGGCTCCACGGGGCGGGAGGGGGCGGGGGAGAGAGCGGGGAGGAGGAGGGAGAAGTAGACCTGGTGGCTCCACGGGGCGGGAGGGGGCGGGGGAGAGAGCGGGGAGGAGGAGGGAGAAGTAGACCTGGTGGCTCCACGGGGCCCGGAGGGTGGGAGGGACGGGTAGACGTGGCGGCCTGCATCTGACAGCGGCCGTCTACGCACTTCAATGGCCACCTCCGCCCCCTCCCCACTTCTCCCTCCCTCTCCTCCGCCCTTTGCAGCCTTTGCAGTGGACGGGGCGGGGCGGGGCGCCGGCGCCGGTCGGGAAGGCGAGGTCGGGAAGGCGGCCCCGGACCCCGGCTGCTTCGGGCCGCCGCTCGCTCTGACGTCAGAGGCTCTTGCTCGGCCGCCAGAGGCTCGCCACCTGTGCCGCTCAGTGCGGCTGACTGCCTGGCCGCTTTGCTTTAGCCGCTTTGGAAAATAACTACTCTTATCTTTATGTTTATTATTAGTTAGTTCTGCTGCCTGTTTTCCGCTGTAGCTTCAGGAATCGTGTCATTCCTTACCGTCTTTCAAAACCTCCCCCACCGCCCTAGTCCTCAGCTCCCCCTCATCCCCCCCCCTCCCCCCCCCCCCCCGCCTCCTCAGGCAAACGGCAGTTGAGCTCAGGTGGCGGCTCCCCAGTCAGCAGGGGTCCTGGAATAGACTTGGCTGGGTGGCCGACCCCCGCACCCCCACTTGCCAGCTGCGAAGGGACGGTTGGCGGGCTGTGGGGAGGCCGAAGTAGGTGACCCAGCGTTCCTGTGTGTGTAAACGCATCAAAAGAGCAAAAAAGCAAAGCGGAGTAGGAACGGCAAAGCAGAGCAAAGAAAAGGAAATCGGTGCCGGCAATACAAACCGAAACCCCCCAAGAAAGATGCAGCTCTAAGGAAAGCATGTCGAAGCAGGTGCAGGAAAAGCAAAGCTGGAAAGAGCGACGAAAAGTAAAGCGAGGAAAAGGAAAGCAAAGCAAAACGAACCCAAATCATTGGGAATCGTGTAATGTCGCTTATCGTCCTAAAAAACCTCACCCAAGCCCGTCCCCAGACGAACAGCAGCAGCGGAACCCACCTGGCGGCTCGCCGGACAGCGGGGGATGAGGAATAGACCATGCTGGGTGGGTGGCCAGGCTTCCTGTCGCCACCCTCCAGCTCCCGGGGGACAGTCGTCGGGCTGCGGGGAGGGAGGCCACGGTGTGCGCCTGAGGCTTTATGCGTTCATAAATACACCGATCGACTCATCGCCCAAATCGGTGCGACGGTCTGCAAAAGAAGCCTACCTAGCACGGCAAAGCAGAGCTGAGCAATGCAACGCAAAGCAGAGCGAGACAAAGCAAAGCCCTGCTAGGGAAAAGAAAGAGGCAAAAGGAAAAGCAAAGCCAAGAAGGGCCGGGAAAAGCAAAACCAAGCAGGGCAAGAAAAACCAAAGCAGAAGAGGTCCAGGAAAAGAAAAGTGGTGTCACCAATACAAAGTAAAGCAAAGCAAAGCAAGGCAGGGCCAGCAAAAGCAAAACAAAGAAGGGTGGGGAAAAAAAAAAAAAAAAAAAAAAAACTAAGCTAAGGATTTCCTGGGGGGTGGGGGAAAGAAAAGTGGTGTCTTGAATACAACGTCAAGCAAAACAAAGCAAGGCAGGGCCAGCAAAAGCAAAACAAAGAAAGGCGAGAAAAACCAAAGCAAAAGAGGTCCAGGAAAAGAAAAGTGGTGTCTTGAATACAACGTCAAGCAAAACAAAGCGAGGCAGGACCAGCAAAAGCAAAGCAAAGAAGGGCGAGAAAAACCAAAGCAAAGGAGGTCCAGGGAAAGAAAAGCGGTGTCACGAATACAAAGTCAAGCAAAACGAAACAAAGCGAGGCCAGGAAAAGCAAAGCACGGTCAAGAAGAGAAAATCCAAAGTAAAACAGGGCCAGGAAAAGCGAAGCAGTGCCTTGAATACAAAGCGAAGCGAAGCAACGCAGGGCCAGGGAAAGCAAAGCAAAGCAAAACGGTGCTGCCAAAACAAAACGCGGAGTTAACTTAGCGTCAGTCGAAATCGCACCCCCCACCCAGCCCAGAGGAAAAGGGGCCCGTTGCTGGCTTATGGGGAGCTGGGCGTTTGAGAAGGCCAGGGTGTGGCAGCGGCCCCCGGTTGCCTCGGGCCACCTCTCGCTCTCGCTCTGACATCAGAGGCTCCTGCTCGGCCGCGAACGGCTCCCCACCTGTGCCACTCAGTTTGGCTGGCTGCCTGGCTGCTTTGCTTTAGCCGCTTATCATTATATAAATTATTATTATTATTATTATTATTATTATTATTATTATTATTATTATTATTATTATTAATGCTATTATTATATACTACTAAAAAGTTATTAGAAATAAAAGTATTAAATAGTAATAGAAATAAATATCATTAAAACGTAATAAAAATAGTAGTAGTAGGAATAATAATAGTCTTCTCCGTCTGTTTCCCCCTTTAGTTTTAGGAATCGGGTAGTTATTTATTGTTGTTCTCAACCCACACCCCTCCCCAGACGAATAGCAACGGAGCCCACCTGCTGGCTCTCCGGACAACGGTGGGCAACAAAATAGACCTGGCCCGGTAGCCAGATCCCTGTCCCAGCCCGCCAGCTCCGAGGGGACGGCTGCCGGGCTGCGGGCCGGCTAACTTTTCTGTGTGTTCACAAACAAGTTTCATGAACTTCTTTATGCATTCATAAAGACAGCAAAGCTAAGGAAAGGAGCACAGGGAAAAGCAAAGCGGTGCCAGGAAAGGGAAAGCCAAGGAAAGAAAGCACTTTGAGGCAAAGCAAAGCACAGCGAGGCTAAGAAAGGTCCAGAAGAGCAGAGAAGGTAAAGCAAAGCACTGACAGGAATACGAAGCAAAGAAATAAAAAATAAAGCCTGACCGCACAAGTAAAAACGTAGCAGGCTCAGGAAAGAAAAAGCAAAACAAAGCAAAGCAAAGCAAAGCAAAGTAGCACAAGGAAATGCAAAGTATTTCCGGGAGAGAAAAAGCAAAGCAATCTGAGGCAAGAGCAGCAGAGGAAAGGAGGTATGGAAAAGCAAAACTGTGCCAGCAAGAGCAAAGCAAAGCGGAGCAAGGCAAAACAAAGAGAAGCAGAGTGAACGTAGCGAGCCGGCGGCCAGCCCTCCTTTGGGTTCCAGGTGTCTGTGGGGGGGAGACCGGAGGGCTCCATTTTGTGTGCAGGTGGCAGCCAGACTTGGACAGTGGCTGTACCCTGATCGCCCACTCCTCAGCCTTCTTCACAGCTCCTAGTCCACCGTGACGTTTTATATATCTCTACCTATTTTGCTGTTGTTGTTGTTGTTGTTGTGGATTTCTTCCACCGTAGTTGTGGGAATCATGTAGTTCCTTACTGTCTTTGAGAACCTCACACACACAACCAGCAGTGTGGCCCACCCAAGCCAGCTCGCCGCATGGCTGGGGACACAGAACGGACCGTGTTGGGCGGCCAGGCCTGCTGCCCCCACGCGCCGGTTCCGAGGGGACAGTGGCTGGGCTGCGGGGAGGCCAAGTTCTGTGTCTGACGGTTTATGCGTTCATAAATATACCAATCGACTCAGCAGCAAAATCAGTGAGACGGTCTCCAAAGGAAGCCTAGCACGGCACAGGAGAGGAGGGCAATGTGGATGAAAGCTGAGCGAGACAAGGAAAAGCCCTGCTAGGCATAGGGAAAAGCAGTGACAACCAGGGCCTGGAAAAGCAAAGCACGGCCTGTAAAAACACATCAGATAGGTCCAAAAGGAAAACAAATCATGCAAGGAACATGAAAAAAAAAGGTAAATTAAAAAATAAAAAAATAAATAAATAAAAGATGAAAGGCAAAGCAAAGCAAAGCAGAGCAAAGCCAAGCTAAACAAAGGAAAAAATGGCCTGATAAAGCAAACGAAAGCAAGGCCAGGGAAGGCAAAGCAGAGCTAAGGAAAGTAGCAAAAGAAAAAGCAAAGTAGTGCCAGGAATACAAAGTAAAGCAAAACAAAGGTAAGCATGGCTGGAAAATGGAAGTGAGAGCAGGAGCAAGTGAGGCAAAAGAGAGCAAGGCAAAGGTAAAAAAAGGCAAGCATGGCCCCGTAAAGCAAAGCAAAGCATAACCAGGGAAGACAAAGCAAGCAAATGAAAGCAATCGCTTTGAGGCGAGGCAAAACACAGCAGGGGTAGGAAAGGCAGAGCAGTGCCAGGTCTATAAAGCAAAGCTAAACCAAGGAAAGCGTGGCCAGGGAAGGGAAAGCTGAGCAAGGAAAAGCAAAGCAAAGGAAAGTAGCACAAGGAAATGCAGAGTATTTCCAGGAGAGAAAGAGCAAAACACTCTGAGGCAAAGCCGGGGCAAGAACAGCAGAGGAAAGGAGGTATGGAAAAGCAAAACTGTGCCAGCAAGAGCAAAGCAAAGCGGAGCAAGGCAAAACAAAGAGAAGCAAAGCGAACGTAGCGAGCTGGCGGCCAGCCCTCCTTTGGGTTCCAGGTGTCTGTGGGGGGGAGACCGGAGGGCTCCATGTTGTGTGCAGGTAGCAGCCAGACTTGGACAGTGGTCGTATCCTGATCGCCCACTCCTCAGCCTTCTTCACAGCTCCTAGTCCACTGTGACACCCGGCAAGAATCATGTCTTGCTTTAGCTGGTTTTATATATCTATATACATTTTGTTGTTGTTGTTGTTGTTGTGGATTTCTTCCACCGTAGTTGTGGGAATCACGTAGTTACTTATTGTCGTTGAAATCCTCACTGAACACTATCACCACACGAGTAGCAGTTAGGGGTCCCCTGGGCGGCTCGCCGCATGGCTGGGGACACAGAATGGATCGTGTCGGGTGGCCAGGCCTGCTGCACCCAGCCTCCAGTTCTGAGGGGACAGTGGCTGGGCTGTGGGGAGGCCAAGTTCTGTGTCTGACGGTTTATGCGTTCATAAATTTACCAATCGACTCAGCAGCAAAATCAGTGAGACGGTCTCCAAAGGAAGCCTAGCACGGCACAGCAGAGCAGAGCAATGCGGATGAAAGCTGAGCGAGACAAGGAAAAGCCCTGCTAGGCATAGGGAAAAGCAGTGACAACCAGGGCCTGGAAAAGCAAAGCACGGCCTGTAAAAACACATCAGATAGGTCCAAAATGAAAACAAATCATGCAAGGAACATGAAAAAAAAAGTAAATTAAAAAATAAATAAAAAAATAAATAAAAGATGAAAGGCAAAGCAAAGCAGAGCAAAGCCAAGCTAAACAAAGGAAAAAATGGCCTGATAAAGCAAACGAAAGCAAGGCCAGGGAAGGCAAAGCAGAGCTAAGGAAAGTAGCAAAAGGAAAAGCAAAGCATAACCAGGAAATGCAAAGCAAGCAAATGAAAGCAAAGCACTTTGAGGCAAGGCAAAGCACAGCACGGGTAGGAAAGGCAGAGCAGTGCCAGGTCTATAAAGCAAAGCTAAACCAAGGAAAGCGTGGCCAGGGAAGGGAAAGCTGAGCAAGTCAAAGCAGAGCAAAGGAACGTAGCACAAGGAAAAGCAAAGCATTTTCAGGAAAGCAAAAGCAAAGCAGTCTGAGGCAAAGCCGGGGCAAGAACAGCAGAGGAAAGGAGGTATGGGAAAGCAAAACTGTGCCAGCAAGAGCAAAGCAAAGCGGAGCAAGGCAAAACAGAGAGAAGCAAAGCAAACGTAAGGAGCTTGCGGCTAGCTCAGTAAAACCAGTGGGACAGTCTCAAAGAAACCTAGCACAGCACAGGGCAGCAGAGCATTGCGGATAAAAGCTGAGCAAGACAGAGGAAAACCCTGCTAAGGAAAAGCCTTGCTAGGCATAGGGAAAAGCAGTGACAACCAGGGCCTGGAAAAGGAAAGCACGGCCTGTAAAAACACATCAGATAGGTCCAAAAGGAAAACAAAAGAATGTAATGAGCATTTAAAGAAAAATAAATCAATAAATAATAATAATAATAATAAAAAAAATAGATGCAAAGCATGTCCAGAAAAGGCAAAACATAGCAAGGCAAAGCAGAGCAGAGCAAAGCTAAACAAAGGCAAGCATGGCCCTATACAGCAAAACAAAGCACGGCCAGGGAAGGCAAAGCTGAGCAAAGGAAAGTAGCACCAGGAAAAGCAAAGCAGTGCCAGGAAAGAGAAAGAAGTGAAAATAAATAAATAAATAAAAAATGAACAACAACAACAACAAAAAAACAGCAATAAAAAGCACAACAAAGCGAAAAAGTTTGAGGTAAGACAAATCAGAGCAGGGTTAAGAGAAGCTAAGCAGAGCAGAGAAGGAAAAGCAAAGCAATGCCAGGAATACAAAGCAAAGCAAAGCAAAGCAAAGCAAAGCAAAGCAAAGCACAGCACAGCATGGCCAGGTAAGGCAAAGCAGAACAAAAGAAAGTAGCAAAAGGAAAAGCAAAGCAGTGCCAGGAGTACAAAGTAAAGCAAAACAAAGGTAAGCATGGCCGGAAAATGGAAGTGAGAGCAGGAGCAGGTGAGGCAAAAGAGAGCAAGGCAAAGGTAAAAAAAGGCAAGCGTGGCCCCGTAAAGCAAAACAAAGCACGGCCAAGGAAGGCAAAGCTGAGTAAAGGAAAGTAGCACCAGGAAAAGCAAAGCATAACCAGGGAAGACAAAGCAAACAAAGGAAAGCAAAGCACTTTGAGGCAAGGTAAAGCACAGCACGGGTAGGAAAAGCAAAGCGGTGCCAGGTCTGTAAACCAAAGCTAAACCAAGGAAAGCATGGCCTGATAAAGCAAAGGAAAGCATGGCCAGGGAAGGCAAAGCAGGGCAAGGAAAAGCAAAGCAAAGGAAAGTAGCACAAGGAAATGCAAAGCATTTCCAGGAGAGAAAGAGCAAAACACTCTGAGGCAAAGCAGGGGCAGGAACAGCAGAGGAAAGGAGGTATGGGAAAGCAAAACTGTGCCAGCAAGAGCAAAGCAAAGCGGAGCAAGGCAAAACAAAGAGAAGCAAAGCGAACGTAGCGAGCTGGCGGCCAGCCCTCCTTTGGGTTCCAGGTGTCTGTGGGGGGGAGACCGGAGGGCTCCATCTTGTGTACAGGTGGCAGCCAGACTTGGACAGTGGCTGTACCCTGATCGCCCACTCCTCAGCCTTCTTCACAGCTCCTAGTCCACCGTGACGTTTTATATATCTCTACCTATTTTGCTGTTGTTGTTGTTGTTGTGGATTTCTTCCACCGTAGTTGTGGGAATCATGTAGTTCCTTACTGTCTTTGAGAACCTCACACACACAACTAGCAGTGCGGCCCACCCAAGCCAGCTCGCCGCATGGCTGGGCACACAGAACGGACCGTGTTGGGCGGCCAGGCCTGCTGCCCCCACGCGCCGGTTCCGAGGGGACAGTGGCTGGGCTGCGGGGAGGCCAAGTTCTGTGTCTGATGGTTTATGCGTTCATAAATATACCAATCGACTCAGCAGCAAAATCAGTGAGACGGTCTCCAAAGGAAGCCTAGCACGGCACAGGAGAGGAGGGCAATGCGGATGAAAGCTGAGCGAGACAAGGAAAAGCCCTGCTAGGCATAGGGAAAAGCAGTGACAACCAGGGCCTGGAAAAGCAAAGCACGGCCTGTAAAAACACATCAGATAGGTCCAAAAGGAAAACAAATCACGCAAGGAACATGAAAAAAAAAGGTAAATTAAAAAATAAAAAAATAAATAAATAAAAGATGAAAGGCAAAGCAAAGCAAAGCAGAGCAAAGCCAAGCTAAACAAAGGAAAAAATGGCCTGATAAAGCAAACGAAAGCAAGGCCAGGGAAGGCAAAGCAGAGCTAAGGAAAGTAGCAAAAGAAAAAGCAAAGTAGTGCCAGGAATACAAAGTAAAGCAAAACAAAGGTAAGCATGGCTGGAAAATGGAAGTGAGAGCAGGAGCAAGTGAGGCAAAAGAGAGCAAGGCAAAGGTAAAAAAAGGCAAGCATGGCCCCGTAAAGCAAAGCAAAGCATAACCAGGGAAGACAAAGCAAGCAAATGAAAGCAAAGCACTTTGAGGCGAGGCAAAACACAGCAGGGGTAGGAAAGGCAGAGCAGTGCCAGGTCTATAAAGCAAAGCTAAACCAAGGAAAGCGTGGCCAGGGAAGGGAAAGCTGAGCAAGGAAAAGCAAAGCAAAGGAAAGTAGCACAAGGAAATGCAGAGTATTTCCAGGAGAGAAAGAGCAAAACACTCTGAGGCAAAGCCGGGGCAAGAACAGCAGAGGAAAGGAGGTATGGAAAAGCAAAACTGTGCCAGCAAGAGCAAAGCAAAGCGGAGCAAGGCAAAACAAAGAGAAGCAAAGCGAACGTAGCGAGCTGGCGGCCAGCCCTCCTTTGGGTTCCAGGTGTCTGTGGGGGGGAGACCGGAGGGCTCCGTGTTGTGTGCAGGTAGCAGCCAGACTTGGACAGTGGTTGTATCCTGATCGCCCACTCCTCAGCCTTCTTCACAGCTCCTAGTCCACTGTGACACCCGGCAAGAATCATGTCTTGCTTTAGCTGGTTTTATATATCTATATACATTTTGTTGTTGTTGTTGTTGTGGATTTCTTCCACCGTAGTTGTGGGAATCACGTAGTTACTTATTGTCGTTGAAATCCTCACTGAACACTATCACCACACGAGTAGCAGTTAGGGGTCCCCTGGGCGGCTCGCCGCATGGCTGGGGACACAGAATGGATCGTGTCGGGTGGCCAGGCCTGCTGCACCCAGCCTCCAGTTCTGAGGGGACAGTGGCTGGGCTGCGGGGAGGCCAAGTTCTGTGTCTGACGGTTTATGCGTTCATAAATATACCAATCGACTCAGCAGCAAAATCAGTGAGACTGTCTCCAAAGGAAGCCTAGCACGGCACAGGAGAGGAGGGCAATGTGGATGAAAGCTGAGCGAGACAAGGAAAAGCCCTGCTAGGCATAGGGAAAAGCAGTGACAACCAGGGCCTGGAAAAGCAAAGCACGGCCTGTAAAAACACATCAGATAGGTCCAAAAGGAAAACAAATCATGCAAGGAACATGAAAAAAAAAAAAGTAAATTAAAAAATAAATAAAAAAATAAATAAAAGATGAAAGGCAAAGCAAAGCAAAGCAGAGCAAAGCCAAGCTAAACAAAGGAAAAAATGGCCTGATAAAGCAAACGAAAGCAAGGCCAGGGAAGGCAAAGCAGAGCTAAGGAAAGTAGCAAAAGGAAAAGCAAAGCATAACCAGGAAATGCAAAGCAAGCAAATGAAAGCAAAGCACTTTGAGGCAAGGCAAAGCACAGCACGGGTAGGAAAGGCAGAGCAGTGCCAGGTCTATAAAGCAAAGCTAAACCAAGGAAAGCGTGGCCAGGGAAGGGAAAGCTGAGCAAGTCAAAGCAGAGCAAGGGAACGTAGCACAAGGAAAAGCAAAGCATTTTCAGGAAAGCAAAAGCAAAGGAGTCTGAGGCAAAGCCGGGGCAAGAACAGCAGAGGAAAGGAGGTATGGGAAAGCAAAACTGTGCCAGCAAGAGCAAAGCAAAGCAGAGCAAGGCAAAACAGAGAGAAGCAAAGCAAACGTAAGGAGCTTGCGGCTAGCTCAGTAAAACCAGTGGGACAGTCTCAAAGAAACCTAGCACAGCACAGGGCAGCAGAGCATTGCGGATAAAAGCTGAGCAAGACAGAGGAAAACCCTGCTAAGGAAAAGCCTTGCTAGGCATAGGGAAAAGCAGTGACAACCAGGGCCTGGAAAAGGAAAGCACGGCCTGTAAAAACACATCAGATAGGTCCAAAAGGAAAACAAAAGAATGTAATGAGCATTTAAAGAAAAATAAATCAATAAATAATAATAATAATAAAAAAAAAATAGATGCAAAGCATGTCCAGAAAAGGCAAAACATAGCAAGGCAAAGCAGAGCAGAGCAAAGCTAAACAAAGGCAAGCATGGCCCTATACAGCAAAACAAAGCACGGCCAGGGAAGGCAAAGCTGAGCAAAGGAAAGTAGCACCAGGAAAAGCAAAGCAGTGCCAGGAAAGAGAAAGAAGTGAAAATAAATAAATAAATAAAAAATGAACCAAAAAAAAAAAAAAAACCAGCAATAAAAAGCACAACAAAGCGAAAAAGTTTGAGGTAAGACAAATCAGAGCAGGGTTAAGAGAAGCTAAGCAGAGCAGAGAAGGAAAAGCAAAGCAATGCCAGGAATACAAAGCAAAGCAAAGCAAAGCAAAGCAAAGCATGGCCAGGCAAGGCAAAGCAGAACAAAAGAAAGTAGCAAAAGGAAAAGCAAAGCAGTGCCAGGAGTACAAAGTAAAGCAAAACAAAGGTAAGCATGGCCGGAAAATGGAAGTGAGAGCAGGAGCAGGTGAGGCAAAAGAGAGCAAGGCAAAGGTAAAAAAAGGCAAGCGTGGCCCCGTAAAGCAAAACAAAGCACGGCCAGGGAAGGCAAAGCTGAGCAAAGGAAAGTAGCACCAGGAAAAGCAAAGCATAACCAGGGAAGACAAAGCAAACAAAGGAAAGCAAAGCACTTTGAGGCGAGGCAAAGCACAGCACGGGTAGGAAAAGCAAAGCGGTGCCAGGTCTGTAAACCAAAGCTAAACCAAGGAAAGCATGGCCTGATAAAGCAAAGGAAAGCATGGCCAGGGAAGGCAAAGCAGAGCAAGGAAAAGCAAAGCAAAGGAAAGTAGCACAAGGAAATGCAAAGCATTTCCAGGAGAGAAAGAGCAAAACACTCTGAGGCAAAGCAGGGGCAGGAACAGCAGAGGAAAGGAGGTATGGGAAAGCAAAACTGTGCCAGCAAGAGCAAAGCAAAGCGGAGCAAGGCAAAACAAAGAGAAGCAAAGCGAACGTAGCGAGCTGGCGGCCAGCCCTCCTTTGGGTTCCAGGTGTCTGTGGGGGGGAGACCGGAGGGCTCCATTTTGTGTACAGGTGGCAGCCAGACTTGGACAGTGGCTGTACCCTGATCGCCCACTCCTCAGCCTTCTTCACAGCTCCTAGTCCACCGTGACGTTTTATATATCTCTACCTATTTTGCTGTTGTTGTTGTTGTTGTGGATTTCTTCCACCGTAGTTGTGGGAATCATGTAGTTCCTTACTGTCTTTGAGAACCTCACACACACAACTAGCAGTGCGGCCCACCCAAGCCAGCTCGCCGCATGGCTGGGGACACAGAACGGACCGTGTTGGGCGGCCAGGCCTGCTGCCCCCACGCGCCGGTTCCGAGGGGACAGTGGCTGGGCTGCGGGGAGGCCAAGTTCTGTGTCTGACGGTTTATGCGTTCATAAATATACCAATCGACTCAGCAGCAAAATCAGTGAGACGGTCTCCAAAGGAAGCCTAGCACGGCACAGGAGAGGAGGGCAATGTGGATGAAAGCTGAGCGAGACAAGGAAAAGCCCTGCTAGGCATAGGGAAAAGCAGTGACAACCAGGGCCTGGAAAAGCAAAGCACGGCCTGTAAAAACACATCAGATAGGTCCAAAAGGAAAACAAATCATGCAAGGAACATGAAAAAAAAAAAGTAAATTAAAAAATAAATAAAAAAATAAATAAAAGATGGAAGGCAAAGCAAAGCAAAGCAGAGCAAAGCCAAGCTAAACAAAGGAAAAAATGGCCTGATAAAGCAAACGAAAGCAAGGCCAGGGAAGGCAAAGCAGAGCTAAGGAAAGTAGCACCAGGAAAAGCAAAGCATAACCAGGAAATGCAAAGCAAGCAAATGAAAGCAAAGCACTTTGAGGCAAGGCAAAGCACAGCACGGGTAGGAAAGGCAGAGCAGTGCCAGGTCTATAAAGCAAAGCTAAACCAAGGAAAGCGTGGCCAGGGAAGGGAAAGCTGAGCAAGTCAAAGCAGAGCAAGGGAACGTAGCACAAGGAAAAGCAAAGCATTTTCAGGAAAGCAAAAGCAAAGCAGTCTGAGGCAAAGCCGGGGCAAGAACAGCAGAGGAAAGGAGGTATGGGAAAGCAAAACTGTGCCAGCAAGAGCAAAGCAAAGCAGAGCAAGGCAAAACAGAGAGAAGCAAAGCAAACGTAAGGAGCTTGCGGCTAGCTCAGTAAAACCAGTGGGACAGTCTCAAAGAAACCTAGCACAGCACAGGGCAGCAGAGCATTGCGGATAAAAGCTGAGCAAGACAGAGGAAAACCCTGCTAAGGAAAAGCCTTGCTAGGCATAGGGAAAAGCAGTGACAACCAGGGCCTGGAAAAGGAAAGCACGGCCTGTAAAAACACATCAGATAGGTCCAAAAGGAAAACAAAAGAATGTAATGAGCATTTAAAGAAAAATAAATCAATAAATAATAATAATAATAAAAAAAAAATAGATGCAAAGCATGTCCAGAAAAGGCAAAACATAGCAAGGCAAAGCAGAGCAGAGCAAAGCTAAACAAAGGCAAGCATGGCCCTATACAGCAAAACAAAGCACGGCCAGGGAAGGCAAAGCTGAGCAAAGGAAAGTAGCACCAGGAAAAGCAAAGCATAACCAGGGAAGACAAAGCAAACAAAGGAAAGCAAAGCACTTTGAGGCGAGGCAAAGCACAGCACGGGTAGGAAAAGCAAAGCGGTGCCAGGTCTGTAAACCAAAGCTAAACCAAGGAAAGCATGGCCTGATAAAGCAAAGGAAAGCATGGCCAGGGAAGGCAAAGCAGAGCAAGGAAAAGCAAAGCAAAGGAAAGTAGCACAAGGAAATGCAAAGCATTTCCAGGAGAGAAAGAGCAAAACACTCTGAGGCAAAGCAGGGGCAGGAACAGCAGAGGAAAGGAGGTATGGGAAAGCAAAACTGTGCCAGCAAGAGCAAAGCAAAGCGGAGCAAGGCAAAACAAAGAGAAGCAAAGCGAACGTAGCGAGCTGGCGGCCAGCCCTCCTTTGGGTTCCAGGTGTCTGTGGGGGGGAGACCGGAGGGCTCCATGTTGTGTGCAGGTAGCAGCCAGACTTGGACAGTGGTTGTATCCTGATCGCCCACTCCTCAGCCTTCTTCACAGCTCCTAGTCCACTGTGACACCCGGCAAGAACCATGTCTTGCTTTAGCTGGTTTTATATATCTATATACATTTTGTTGTTGTTGTTGTTGTGGATTTCTTCCACCGTAGTTGTGGGAATCACGTAGTTACTTATTCTCGTTGAAATCCTCACTGAACACTATCACCACATGAGTAGCAGTTAGGGGTCCCCTGGGCGGCTCGCCGCATGGCTGGGGACACAGAATGGATCGTGTCGGGTGGCCAGGCCTGCTGCACCCAGCCTCCAGTTCTGAGGGGATGGTGGCTGGGCTGCGGGGAGGCCAAGTTCTGTGTCTGACGGTTTATGCGTTCATAAATATACCAATCGACTCAGCAGTAAAATCAGTGGGACAGTCTCCGAAAGAAGCCTCGCACAGCACAGGAGAGCAGAGCAATGCGGATGGAAGCTGAGCAAGACAAGGCAGAGCCCTGCTAGTGAAAAGACCTAGCGGCCTAAGGAAAAGCAATGACAAGCACGGCCTGGAAAAGCAAAGCACGGCCAGAGAAAACACAAGAAAAAGATATAAAAGGAAAACATAAATCATGGAATGAACATCAAATAAATTAAAAAAAAAATAAATAAAAAAATGCAAAGCATGACCAGGAAAGGCATAGCAAAGCAGAACAAAGTAGAGGAAAGCAAAGCTAAACAAAGGAAAGCATGGCCCTATCAAGCAAAAAAAAAGCAAGGCCAGGGAGGGCAAAGCTGAGCAAAGGAAAGTAGCACCAGGTAAAACAAAGCATAACGAGGGAAGACAAAGCAAATAAAGGAAAGCAAAGCAGTTTGAGGCAAGGCAAAGCACAGCATGGGTTGGAAAAGCAACGCAGTGCCAGGTCTGTAAACCAAAGCTAAACCAAGGAAAGCATGGAATGATAAAGCAAATGAAAGCATGGCCAGGGAAGGGAAAGCTGAGCAAGGAAAAGCAAAACAAAGCAAAGCTAAGCTAAGCAGAGGAAAGCATGGCCCCTTAAAGCCAAACAAAGCAAGGCCAGGGAAGGCAAAGCACAGGAAGGCAAAGCAGAGCAAAGGAAAGTAGCACCAGGAAAAGCAAAGCATAACCAGGGAAGACAAAGCAAGCAAATGAAAGCAAAGCACTTTGAGGCGAGGCAAAACACAGCAGGGGTAGGAAAGGCAGAGCAGTGCCAGGTCTATAAAGCAAAGCTAAACCAAGGAAAGCGTGGCCAGGGAAGGGAAAGCAGAGCAAGGAAAAGCAAAGCAAAGGAAAGTAGCACAAGGAAATGCAGAGTATTTCCAGGAGAGAAAGAGCAAAACACTCTGAGGCAAAGCAGGGGCAGGAACAGCAGAGGAAAGGAGGTATGGGAAAGCAAAACTGTGCCAGCAAGAGCAAAGCAAAGCGGAGCAAGGCAAAACAAAGAGAAGCAAAGCGAACGTAGCGAGCTGGCGGCCAGCCCTCCTTTGGGTTCCAGGTGTCTGTGGGGGGGAGACCGGAGGGCTCCATGTTGTGTGCAGGTGGCAGCCAGACTTGGACAGTGGCTGTACCCTGATCGCCCACTCCTCAGCCTTCTTCACAGCTCCTAGTCCACTGTGACACCCGGCAAGAACCATGTCTTGCTTTAGCTGGTTTTATATATCTATATACATTTTGTTGTTGTTGTTGTTGTGGATTTCTTCCACCGTAGTTGTGGGAATCACGTAGTTACTTACTGTCTTTGAGAACCTCACCCACACAACTAGCAGTGTGGCCCACCTGGCAGCTCGCGGCATGGCTAGGGACAAAGTATGGACCGTGTCGGGCGGCCAGGCCTGCTGCCCCCACGCGCCGGTTCCGAGGGGACAGTGGCTGGGCTGCGGGGAGGCCAAGTTCCGTGTCTGACGGTTTATGCGTTCATAAATTTACCAATCGACTCAGCAGCAAAATCAGTGAGACGGTCTCCAAAGGAAGCCTAGCACGGCACAGGAGAGCAGAGCAATGCGGATGAAAGCTGAGCAAGACAAAGCATAGCCCTGCTAGGGAAAAGACCTAGCGGCATAGGGAAAAGCAATGACAAGCACGGCCTGGAAAAGCAAAGCGCGGCCTCTAAAAACACATTAAAAAGGTCCAAAAGGAAAACAAAAGAATGCAATGAACAATTAAAAAAAAATGCAAAACGTGTCCAGAAAAGGCAAAACATAGCAAGGCAAAGCAGAGCAAAGGAAAGCTAAAGAAAGGAAAAAATGGCCTGATACAGCAAACGAAAGCAAGGCCAGGGAAGGCAAAGCAGAGCTAAGGAAAGTAGCAAAAGGAAAAGCAAAGCATTTTCAGGAAAGCAGAAGCAAAGCAATGTGAGGCAAAGCTGGGGCAAGAACAGCAGAGGAAAGGAGGTATGGGAAAGCAAAACCGTGCCAGCGAGAGCAAAGCAAAGCAGAGCTAGGACAAAACAAAGAGAAGCAAAGCGAACGTAGCGAGCTGGCGGCCAGCCCTCCTTTGGGTTCCAAGTGCCTGTTGGGGGGAGACCGGAGGGCTCTCATGTTGTGTGCAGGTGGCAGCCAGACTTGGACAGTGGCTGTACCCTGATCGCCCTCTCCCCAGCCTCCTTCACATCTCCTGGTGCACCGTGACGTTGGGCAAGAACCGTGTCTTGCTTTAGCTGTTTATTTCTTTATTGTTGCCTTTCTTGCAGCGTAGTTGTGGGAATCATGTTGTTACTCCCAGAAAAGACCGTGCTGGGTGTGCAGGCCTGCTGCCCCCTCGTGCCAGTTGCGAGGGAACGGTGGCTGGGCTGCGGGGAGGCCAAGTTCTGTGTCTGACGGTTTCTGCGTTCGTAATTATAGCGATCGACTCGTCATCAAAATCCGCGGGACGGTCTCCGAGAGGAGCCCAGCACGGCACAGGAGAGCAGAGCAATGCGGATGAAAGCCGAGCAAGGCAAGGCAGAGCCCTGCTAGGGAAACGACGGCGGGGTTGGTTCCCGGCCGGCAGGTGTTCCCCGCCTCGGGGCGCCGCGGGCGCCTCGTCTAAGCGCTGCGGACAGCAGCCGTCAGGTCTACCCGGGCGCGGTCGCCATGTTTGCTTAGCCGGCGGCGACCTGTAGGGGTCGCTGCAGGTCCGGCCGCGAGAACGGCGTCGGGGTCTGCCCGGCAGCGACGGGCGCGCGGGCGCGAGCGCGTTTGCGAGGGCTCCCGTCCGCGGGTCGGTCGAGCGGTTCCCGAGCGGGTCCGATCGCGCGGAAAGCGTCGGAAATTCCCGGAAAGGTGCGAAAAAGCCCGAAAAGGCTGGAAAAGTGCCGGAAGGGCCCGCTCGAGAAGCGAAGGAAGGCGGGCCGGCGCTGTCGGTTCCCGGCCGGCGGGTCTCCCCGTGTCCCCCTGAGGTTGCCAGGTCTACCGTGTGCCCCCCGTTGCCGCCACGTCTCCCCGTGTCCTCCTGCGGCCGCCAGGTGTCCCGGGGCTCTCCTGCGGCCGCCAGGTCTCCCCGCGTCCTGCCGAGGTTGCCAGGTCTACCGCATCCCCCCGTCGCCTCGTCTGCCGATCCTCCCGCGGCCGCCTGGTGTCCCCGCGTCCTCCCGCGGCCGCCTGGTCTCCCCGTAGCTTCCTGCGGCCGCCAGGTCTACCCGGGCGCGGTCGCCATGTTTGCTTAGCCGGCGGCGACCTGTAGGGGTCGCTGCAGGTCCGGCCGCGAGAACGGCGTCGGGGTCTGCCCGGCAGCGACGGGAGCGCGCGCGCGCGCGCGTTTGCGAAGGCGCACGTCCGCGGGTCGGTCGAGCGGTTCCCGAGCGGGTCCGATCGCGCGGAAAGCGTCGGAAATTCCCGGAAAGGTGCGAAAAAGCCCGAAAAGGCTGGAAAAGTGCCGGAAGGGCCCGCTCGAGAAGCGAAGGAAGGCGGGCCGGCGCTGTCGG
>NC_140155.1:1449424-1461924 GCF_964035555.1 Netta rufina
AAGCTCCGTGCCCGGAATAATGCGTACCCCTCTCGCCTACGTGTGGCGCCGGCTTCCCGCCGAGCGGAGCGGAGCGGAGCGGCCGGCGACGAGCTAGGAGGATTGCCCCTCCCGCCGCCCCCCCGCCCGACGGCTCGGCGGGGCTGCGGCGCGACGGGCGGGGGAGAGGGGGGGAGAAGAGCCGGCGCCGCTCGAGAAGCCGAGAGCGCGGCCGCGCGCGGCCCCTGGCCGCATCGGGCTGCCGCTCGCTCTGCCGTCAGGGGCTCTGGCTCGCCTGCGAGCCACCCGTGCGACTCTGCGTGGCTGGGCGTGTGTCGCCGCACTCAGCGATCCGTGCGAAACGAGGCGAAGCGAAGGCGTGCAACGGAAAGGCGGAGCGCTGCCAGCCAAAGCCAGGCCAAGCGGCGCCGGGAAAAGCAAAGCGAAGCGGAGGAGGAACGGCAAAGCGGAGCGAGGCGGAGCAGACGAAGGAAAAGCAAACGAGTGCCACGAACGCGACGCCAAGCAAAACTCAGCGCTTCCACGAAAAGCAAAGCGAAGCAGGGCCGGCAAAAGCAAAGCAAAGGGGAGGAACTGGCGGCCGGTCTCCCGCGGGCTCCGTGGCTCTGGCGGCGGGTAGACGTGGCGGCCGGAGTCTGAGAGCGAACGCTTTCTCCGCACGCTTTGTACGACCTCTCGTCTCCCCGCCGACAAGCGGGACCCGTGCTTTCTTGTTGCTGCTGCTGCTGCTGCTGCTGCTGGTGTTTTTTTTTTTTTTTTTTCCCCTTTTTCTTTTTAAAAGCGTGAACGATTCGAATGAATGGCGCCTCCCACCCGTTCCCCTGCACGCGAGAGGCGTGTGGATAGACCTGGCGGGCCGCCGGAGGGAAGCGTGCGGGCACGCGCGCGTCTGTGCACGCGTGCGTGTGGCCGTGTAGACGAGGCAGCCGGGCCACTCTCGAGCAGTGGCCGTGATGGCTAGAGCAATGGCCGTGACGGCGGGGTAGACCTGACGGCTCCACGAGGCGGGAGGGGGCGGGGGGAGAGAGCGGGCAGGAGGAGGGAGAAGTAGACCTGGTGGCTCCACGGGGCGGGAGGGGGCAGGGGGAGAGCGTGCAGGAGGAGGAGGGAGAAGTAGACCTGGTGGCTCCACGGGGCGGGAGGGGGCAGGGGGAGAGCGGGCAGGAGGAGGAGGGAGAAGTAGACCTGGTGGCTCCACGAGGCTGGAGGGGGCGGGGGGAGAGAGCGGGCAGGAGGAGGGAGAAGTAGACCTGGTGGCTCCACGAGGCTGGAGGGGGCGGGGGGAGAGCGCGGGGAGGGAGAAGTAGACCTGGTGGCTCCACGGGGCGGGAGGGGGCGGGGGGAGAGAGCGGGCAGGAGGAGGGAGAAGTAGACCTGGTGGCTCCACGGGGCGGGAGGGGGCGGGGGGGAGAGCGGGGAGGAGGGAGAAGTAGACCTGGTGGCTCCACGGGGCGGGAGGGGGCGGGGGGAGAGCGGGGAGGAGGAGGGAGAAGTAGACCTGGTGGCTCCACGGGGCCCGGAGGGTGGGAGGGACGGGTAGACGTGGCGGCCTGCATCTGACAGCGGCCGTCTACGCACTTCAATGGCCACCTCCGCCCCCTCCCCACTTCTCCCTCCCTCTCCTCCGCCCTTTGCAGCCTTTGCAGTGGACGGGGCGGGGCGGGGCGCCGGCGCCGGTCGGGAAGGCGAGGTCGGGAAGGCGGCCCCGGACCCCGGCTGCTTCGGGCCGCCGCTCGCTCTGACGTCAGAGGCTCTTGCTCGGCCGCCAGAGGCTCGCCACCTGTGCCGCTCAGTGCGGCTGACTGCCTGGCCGCTTTGCTTTAGCCGCTTTGGAAAATAACTACTCTTATCTTTATGTTTATTATTAGTTAGTTCTGCTGCCTGTTTTCCGCTGTAGCTTCAGGAATCGTGTCATTCCCTGCCGTCTTTCAAAACCTCCCCCACCCCCCTAGTCCTCAGCTCCCCCTCATCCCCCCCCCCCCCCCCCCCCCCGCCTCCTCAGGCAAACGGCAGTTGAGCTCAGGTGGCGGCTCCCCAGTCAGCAGGGGTCCTGGAATAGACTTGGCTGGGTGGCCGACCCCCGCACCCCCACTTGCCAGCTGCGAAGGGACGGTTGGCGGGCTGTGGGGAGGCCGAAGTAGGTGACCCAGCGTTCCTGTGTGTGTAAACGCATCAAAAGAGCAAAAAAGCAAAGCGGAGTAGGAACGGCAAAGCAGAGCAAAGAAAAGGAAATCGGTGCCGGCAATACAAACCGAAACCCCCCAAGAAAGATGCAGCTCTAAGGAAAGCATGTCGAAGCAGGTGCAGGAAAAGCAAAGCTGGAAAGAGCGACGAAAAGTAAAGCGAGGAAAAGGAAAGCAAAGCAAAACGAACCCAAATCATTGGGAATCGTGTAATGTCGCTTATCGTCCTAAAAAACCTCACCCAAGCCTGTCCCCAGACGAACAACAGCAGCGGAACCCACCTGGCGGCTCGCCGGACAGCGGGGGATGAGGAATAGACCATGCTGGGTGGGTGGCCAGGCTTCCTGTCGCCACCCTCCAGCTCCCGGGGGACAGTCGTCGGGCTGCGGGGAGGGAGGCCACGGTGTGCGCCTGAGGCTTTATGCGTTCATAAATACACCGATCGACTCATCGCCCAAATCGGTGCGACGGTCTGCAAAAGAAGCCTACCTAGCACGGCAAAGCAGAGCTGAGCAATGCAACGCAAAGCAGAGCGAGACAAAGCAAAGCCCTGCTAGGGAAAAGAAAGAGGCAAAAGGAAAAGCAAAGCCAAGAAGGGCCGGGAAAAGCAAAACCAAGCAGGGCAAGAAAAACCAAAGCAGAAGAGGTCCAGGAAAAGAAAAGTGGTGTCACCAATACAAAGTAAAGCAAAGCAAAGCAAGGCAGGGCCAGCAAAAGCAAAACAAAGAAGGGTGGGGAAAAAAAAAAAAAAAAACTAAGCTAAGGATTTCCTGGGGGGTGGGGGAAAGAAAAGTGGTGTCTTGAATACAACGTCAAGCAAAACAAAGCGAGGCAGGGCCAGCAAAAGCAAAACAAAGAAAGGCGAGAAAAACCAAAGCAAAAGAGGTCCAGGAAAAGAAAAGTGGTGTCTTGAATACAACGTCAAGCAAAACAAAGCGAGGCAGGACCAGCAAAAGCAAAGCAAAGAAGGGCGAGAAAAACCAAAGCAAAGGAGGTCCAGGGAAAGAAAAGCGGTGTCACGAATACAAAGTCAAGCAAAACGAAACAAAGCGAGGCCAGGAAAAGCAAAGCACGGTCAAGAAGAGAAAATCCAAAGTAAAACAGGGCCAGGAAAAGCGAAGCAGTGCCTTGAATACAAAGCGAAGCGAAGCAACGCAGGGCCAGGGAAAGCAAAGCAAAGCAAAACGGTGCTGCCAAAACAAAATGCGGAGTTAACTTAGCGTCAGTCGAAATCGCACCCCCCACCCAGCCCAGAGGAAAAGGGGCCCGTTGCTGGCTTACGGGGAGCTGGGCGTTTGAGAAGGCCAGGGTGTGGCAGCGGCCCCCGGTTGCCTCGGGCCACCTCTCGCTCTCCCTCTGACATCAGAGGCTCCTGCTCGGCCGCGAACGGCTCCCCACCTGTGCCACTCAGTTTGGCTGGCTGCCTGGCTGCTTTGCTTTAGCCGCTTATCATTATATAAAGTATTATTATTATTATTATTATTATTATTATTATTATTATTATTATTATTATTATTATTAATGCTATTATTATATACTACTAAAAAGTTATTAGAAATAAAAGTATTAAATAGTATTAAAATAAATAGTATTAAAAATAGTAGTAGTAGGAATAATAATAGTCTTCTCCGTCTGTTTCCCCCTTTAGTTTTAGGAATCGGGTAGTTATTTATTGTTGTTCTCAACCCACACCCCTCCCCAGACGAATAGCAACGGAGCCCACCTGCTGGCTCTCCGGACAATGGTGGGCAACAAAATAGACCTGGCCCGGTAGCCAGATCCCTGTCCCTGC
Organism: Netta rufina; assembly: GCF_964035555.1. Classification (NCBI taxonomy): domain Eukaryota; kingdom Metazoa; phylum Chordata; class Aves; order Anseriformes; family Anatidae; genus Netta; species Netta rufina. Next base: position 1,453,400 of record NC_140155.1, read on the forward strand.
CCGCCAGCTCCGAGGGGACGGCTGCCGGGCTGCGGGCCGGCTAACTTTTCTGTGTGTTCACAAACAAGTTTCATGAACTTCTTTATGCATTCATAAAGACAGCAAAGCTAAGGAAAGGAGCACAGGGAAAAGCAAAGCGGTGCCAGGAAAGGGAAAGCCAAGGAAAGAAAGCACTTTGAGGCAAAGCAAAGCACAGCGAGGCTAAGAAAGGTCCAGAAGAGCAGAGAAGGTAAAGCAAAGCACTGACAGGAATACGAAGCAAAGAAATAAAAAATAAAGCCTGACCGCACAAGTAAAAACGTAGCAGGCTCAGGAAAGAAAAAGCAAAACAAAGCAAAGCAAAGCAAAGCAAAGTAGCACAAGGAAAAACACAGCATTTCCGGGAGAGAAAAAGCAAAGCAATCTGAGGCAAGAGCAGCAGAGGAAAGGAGGTATGGGAAAGCAAAACTGTGCCAGCAAGAGCAAAGCAAAGCGGAGCAAGGCAAAACAAAGAGAAGCAGAGTGAACGTAGCGAGCCGGCGGCCAGCCCTCCTTTGGGTTCCAGGTGTCTGTGGGGGGGAGACTGGAGGGCTCCATTTTGTGTACAGGTGGCAGCCAGACTTGGACAGTGGCTGTACCCTGATCGCCCACTCCTCAGCCTTCTTCACAGCTCCTAGTCCACCGTGACGTTTTATATATCTCTACCTATTTTGCTGTTGTTGTTGTTGTGGATTTCTTCCACCGTAGTTGTGGGAATCATGTAGTTCCTTACTGTCTTTGAGAACCTCACCCACACAACTAGCAGTGTGGCCCACCCAAGCCAGCTCGCCGCATGGCTGGGGACACAGAACGGACCATGTTGGGCGGCCAGGCCTGCTGCCCCCACGCGCCGGTTCCGAGGGGACAGTGGCTGGGCTGCGGGGAGGCCAAGTTCTGTGTCTGACGGTTTATGCGTTCATAAATATACCAATCGACTCAGCAGCAAAATCAGTGAGACGGTCTCCAAAGGAAGCCTAGCACGGCACAGGAGAGGAGGGCAATGTGGATGAAAGCTGAGCGAGACAAGGAAAAGCCCTGCTAGGCATAGGGAAAAGCAGTGACAACCAGGGCCTGGAAAAGCAAAGCACGGCCTGTAAAAACACATCAGATAGGTCCAAAAGGAAAACAAAAGAATGTAATGAGCATTTAAAGAAAAATAAATCAATAAATAATAATAATAATAAAAAAAAATAGATGCAAAACATGTCCAGAAAAGGCAAAACATAGCAAGGCAAAGCAGAGCAGAGCAAAGCTAAACAAAGGCAAGCATGGCCCTATAAAGCAAAACAAAGCACGGCCAGGGAAGGCAAAGCTGAGCAAAGGAAAGTAGCACCAGGAAAAGCAAAGCATAACCAGGGAAGACAAAGCAAACAAAGGAAAGCAAAGCAGTTTGAGGCAAGGCAAAGCACAGCACGGGTAGGAAAAGCAAAGCGGTGCCAGGTCTGTAAACCAAAGCTAAACCAAGGAAAGCATGGCCTGATAAAGCAAAGGAAAGCATGGCCTGATAAAGCAAAGGAAAGCATGGCCAGGGAAGGCAAAGCAGAGCAAGGAAAAGCAAAGCAAAGGAAAGTAGCACAAGGAAATGCAGAGTATTTCCAGTAGAGAAAGAGCAAAACACTCTGAGGCAAAGCAGGGGCAGGAACAGCAGAGGAAAGGAGGTATGGGAAAGCAAAACTGTGCCAGCAAGAGCAAAGCAAAGCGGAGCAAGGCAAAACAAAGAGAAGCAAAGCGAACGTAGCGAGCCGGCGGCCAGCCCTCCTTTGGGTTCCAGGTGTCTGTGGGGGGGAGAGCGGAGGGCTCCATGTTGTGTGCAGGTGGCAGCCAGACTTGGACAGTGGCTGTACCCTGATCGCCCACTCCTCAGCCTTCTTCACAGCTCCTAGTCCACCGTGACGTTTTATATATCTCTACCTATTTTGCTGTTGTTGTTGTTGTTGTGGATTTCTTCCACCGTAGTTGTGGGAATCATGTAGTTCCTTACTGTCTTTGAGAACCTCACCCACACAACTAGCAGTGTGGCCCACCCGAGCCAGCTCGCCGCATGGCTGGGGACACAGAACGGACCATGTTGGGTGGCCAGGCCTGCTGCACCCAGCCTCCAGTTCTGAGGGGACAGTGGCTGGGCTGCGGGGAGGCCAAGTTCTGTGTCTGACGGTTTATGCGTTCATAAATATACCAATCGACTCAGCAGTAAAATCAGTGAGACGGTCTCCAAAGGAAGCCTAGCACGGCACAGGAGAGCAGAGCAATGCGGATGGAAGCTGAACAAGACAAGGCAGAGCCCTGCTAGTGAAAAGACCTAGCGGCATAAGGAAAAGCAACGACAAGCACGGCCTGGAAAAGCAAAGCACGGCCAGAGAAAACACAAGAAAAAGATATAAAAGGAAAACATAAATCATGGAATGAACATCAAATAAATTAAAAAAAATATAAATAAAAAAATGCAAAGCATGACCAGGAAAGGCATAGCAAAGCAGAACAAAGTAGAGGAAAGCAAAGCTAAACAAAGGAAAGCATGGCCCTATCAAGCAAAAAAAAAGCAAGGCCAGGGAGGGCAAAGCTGAGCAAAGGAAAGTAGCACCAGGTAAAACAAAGCATAACGAGGGAAGACAAAGCAAATAAAGGAAAGCAAAGCAGTTTGAGGCAAGGCAAAGCACAGCATGGGTTGGAAAAGCAATGCAGTGCCAGGTCTGTAAACCAAAGCTAAACCAAGGAAAGCATGGCCTGATAAAGCAAAGGAAAGCATGGCCAGGGAAGGCAAAGCAGAGCAAGGAAAAGCAAAACAAAGCAAAGCTAAGCTAAGCAGAGGAAAGCATGGCCCCTTAAAGCCAAACAAAGCAAGGCCAGGGAAGGCAAAGCACAGGAAGGCAAAGCAGAGCAAAGGAAAGTAGTACCAGGAAAAGCAAAGCAGTGCTGGTAAAGAGAAAGAAAAAAATATTAATGAAAAAACAAACAAACAAACAAACAACAACAACAACAACAACAACAAAACAATCAAGAAAATAAATAAAACCACAACAAAGCAAAAACGTTCGAGGTAAGGCAAATCAGAGCAGGGTTAAGAGAAGCTAAGCAGAGCAGAGAAGGAAAAGCAAAGCAATGCCAGGAATACAAAGCAAAGCAAAGCAAAGCAAAGCAAAGCAAAGCAAAGCATGGCCAGGCAAGGCAAAGCAGAACAAAAGAAAGTAGCAAAAGGAAAAGCAAAGCAGTGCCAGGAATACAAAGTAAAGCAAAACAAAGGTAAGCATGGCCGGAAAATGGAAATGAGAGCAGGAGCAGGTGAGGCAAAAGAGAGCAAGGCAAAGGTAAAAAAAGGCAAGCATGGCCCCGTAAAGCAAAACAAAGCATGGCCAGGGAAGGCAAAGCTGAGCAAAGGAAAGTAGCACCAGGAAAAGCAAAGCATAACCAGGGAAGACAAAGCAAGCAAATGAAAGCAAAGCACTTTGAGGCGAGGCAAAGCACAGCACGGGTAGGAAAGGCAGAGAAGTGCCAGGTCTATAAAGCAAAGCTAAACCAAGGAAAGCATGGCCAGGGAAGGGAAAGCAGAGCAAGGAAAAGCAAAGCAAAGGAAAGTAGCACAAGGAAATGCAGAGTATTTCCAGGAGGGAAAGAGCAAAACACTCTGAGGCAAAGCCGGGACAAGAACAGCAGAGGAAAGGAGGTATGGAAAAGCAAAACTGTGCCAGCAAGAGCAATGCAAAGCGGAGCAAGGCAAAACAAAGAGAAGCAAAGCGAACGTAGCGAGCTGGCGGCCAGCCCTCCTTTGGGTTCCAGGTGTCTGTGGGGGGGAGAGCGGAGGGCTCCATGTTGTGTGCAGGTGGCAGCCAGACTTGGACAGTGGCTGTACCCTGATCGCCCACTCCTCAGCCTTCTTCACAGCTCCTAGTCCACCGTGACGTTTTATATATCTCTACCTATTTTGCTGTTGTTGTTGTTGTGGATTTCTTCCACCGTAGTTGTGGGAATCATGTAGTTCCTTACTGTCTTTGAGAACCTCACCCACACAACTAGCAGTGTGGCCCACCCAAGCCAGCTCGCCGCATGGCTGGGGACACAGAACGGACCATGTTGGGCGGCCAGGCCTGCTGCCCCCACGCGCCGGTTCCGAGGGGACAGTGGCTGGGCTGCGGGGAGGCCAAGTTCTGTGTCTGACGGTTTATGCGTTCATAAATATACCAATCGACTCAGCAGCAAAATCAGTGAGACGGTCTCCAAAGGAAGCCTAGCACGGCACAGGAGAGGAGGGCAATGTGGATGAAAGCTGAGCGAGACAAGGAAAAGCCCTGCTAGGCATAGGGAAAAGCAGTGACAACCAGGGCCTGGAAAAGCAAAGCACGGCCTGTAAAAACACATCAGATAGGTCCAAAATGAAAACAAATCATGCAAGGAACATGAAAAAAAAAGTAAATTAAAAAATAAATAAAAAAATAAATAAAAGATGAAAGGCAAAGCAAAGCAGAGCAAAGCCAAGCTAAACAAAGGAAAAAATGGCCTGATAAAGCAAACGAAAGCAAGGCCAGGGAAGGCAAAGCAGAGCTAAGGAAAGTAGCAAAAGGAAAAGCAAAGCAGTGCCAGGAATACAAAGGAAAGCAAAGCAAAGCAAAGCAAAGCATGGCCAGGCAAGGGAAAGCAGAACAAAAGAAAGTAGCAAAAGGAAAAGCAAAGCAGTGCCAGGAGTACAAAGTAAAGCAAAACAAAGGTAAGCATGGCCGGAAAATGGAAGTGAGAGCAGGAGCAGGTGAGGCAAAAGAGAGCAAGGCAAAGGTAAAAAAAGGCAAGCGTGGCCCCGTAAAGCAAAACAAAGCACAGCCAAGGAAGGCAAAGCTGAGCAAAGGAAAGTAGCACCAGGAAAAGCAAAGCATAACCAGGGAAGACAAAGCAAACAAAGGAAAGCAAAGCAGTTTGAGGCAAGGCAAAGCACAGCACGGGTAGGAAAAGCAAAGCGGTGCCAGGTCTGTAAACCAAAGCTAAACCAAGGAAAGCATGGCCTGATAAAGCAAAACAAAGCACGGCCAGGGAAGGCAAAGCTGAGCAAAGGAAAGTAGCACCAGGAAAAGCAAAGCATAACCAGGGAAGACAAAGCAAGCAAATGAAAGCAAAGCACTTTGAGGCGAGGCAAAGCACAGCACGGGTAGGAAAGGCAGAGCAGTGCCAGGTCTATAAAGCAAAGCTAAACCAAGGAAAGCATGGCCAGGGAAGGGAAAGCTGAGCAAGGAAAAGCAAAGCAAAGGAAAGTAGCACAAGGAAATGCAGAGTATTTCCAGGAGAGAAAGAGCAAAACACTCTGAGGCAAAGCCGGGACAAGAACAGCAGAGGAAAGGAGGTATGGAAAAGCAAAACTGTGCCAGCAAGAGCAAAGCAAAGCGGAGCAAGGCAAAACAAAGAGAAGCAAAGCGAACGTAGCGAGCTGGCGGCCAGCCCTCCTTTGGGTTCCAGGTGTCTGTGGGGGGGAGAGCGGAGGGCTCCATGTTGTGTGCAGGTGGCAGCCAGACTTGGACAGTGGCTGTACCCTGATCGCCCACTCCTCAGCCTTCTTCACAGCTCCTAGTCCACTGTGACACCCGGCAAGAACCATGTCTTGCTTTAGCTGGTTTTATATATCTATATACATTTTGTTGTTGTTGTTGTTGTGGATTTCTTCCACCGTAGTTGTGGGAATCACGTAGTTACTTATTCTCGTTGAAATCCTCACTGAACACTATCACCACACGAGTAGCAGTTAGGGGTCCCCTGGGCGGCTCGCCGCATGGCTGGGGACACAGAATGGATCGTGTCGGGTGGCCAGGCCTGCTGCACCCAGCCTCCAGTTCTGAGGGGACAGTGGCTGGGCTGCGGGGAGGCCAAGTTCTGTGTCTGACGGTTTATGCGTTCATAAATATACCAATCGACTCAGCAGTAAAATCAGTGGGACAGTCTCCGAAAGAAGCCTCGCACGGCACAGGAGAGCAGAGCAATGCGGATGGAAGCTGAACAAGACAAGGCAGAGCCCTGCTAGTGAAAAGACCTAGCGGCATAAGGAAAAGCAATGACAAGCACGGCCTGGAAAAGCAAAGCACGGCCAGAGAAAACACAAGAAAAAGATATAAAAGGAAAACATAAATCATGGAATGAACATCAAATAAATTAAAAAAAATATAAATAAAAAAATGCAAAGCATGACCAGGAAAGGCATAGCAAAGCAGAACAAAGTAGAGGAAAGCAAAGCTAAACAAAGGAAAGCATGGCCCTATCAAGCAAAAAAAAAGCAAGGCCAGGGAGGGCAAAGCTGAGCAAAGGAAAGTAGCACCAGGTAAAACAAAGCATAACGAGGGAAGACAAAGCAAATAAAGGAAAGCAAAGCAGTTTGAGGCAAGGCAAAGCACAGCATGGGTTGGAAAAGCAATGCAGTGCCAGGTCTGTAAACCAAAGCTAAACCAAGGAAAGCATGGCCTGATAAAGCAAATGAAAGCATGGCCAGGGAAGGGAAAGCTGAGCAAGGAAAAGCAAAACAAAGCAAAGCTAAGCTAAGCAGAGGAAAGCATGGCCCCTTAAAGCCAAACAAAGCAAGGCCAGGGAAGGCAAAGCACAGGAAGGCAAAGCAGAGCAAAGGAAAGTAGCACCAGGAAAAGCAAAGCATAACCAGGGAAGACAAAGCAAGCAAATGAAAGCAAAGCACTTTGAGGCGAGGCAAAACACAGCAGGGGTAGGAAAGGCAGAGCAGTGCCAGGTCTATAAAGCAAAGCTAAACCAAGGAAAGCGTGGCCAGGGAAGGGAAAGCTGAGCAAGGAAAAGCAAAGCAAAGGAAAGTAGCACAAGGAAATGCAGAGTATTTCCAGGAGAGAAAGAGCAAAACACTCTGAGGCAAAGCCGGGACAAGAACAGCAGAGGAAAGGAGGTATGGAAAAGCGAAACTGTGCCAGCGAGAGCAAAGCAAAGCGGAGCAAGGCAAAACAAAGAGAAGCAAAGCGAACGTAGCGAGCTGGCGGCCAGCCCTCCTTTGGGTTCCAGGTGTCTGTGGGGGGGAGAGCGGAGGGCTCCATGTTGTGTGCAGGTGGCAGCCAGACTTGGACAGTGGCTGTACCCTGATCGCCCACTCCTCAGCCTTCTTCACAGCTCCTAGTCCACTGTGACACCCGGCAAGAACCATGTCTTGCTTTAGCTGGTTTTATATATCTATATACATTTTGTTGTTGTTGTGGATATCTTCCACCGTAGTTGTGGGAATCACGTAGTTCCTTACTGTCTTTGAGAACCTCACACACACAACTAGCAGCGTGGCCCACCCAAGCCAGCTCGCCGCATGGCTGGGGACACAGAACGGACCATGTTGGGCGGCCAGGCCTGCTGCCCCCACGCGCCGGTTCCGAGGGGACAGTGGCTGGGCTGCGGGGAGGCCAAGTTCTGTGTCTGACGGTTTATGCGTTCATAAATATACCAATCGACTCAGCAGCAAAATCAGTGAGACGGTCTCCAAAGGAAGCCTAGCACGGCACAGGAGAGCAGAGCAATGCGGATGAAAGCTGAGCAAGACAAAGCATAGCCCTGCTAGGGAAAAGACCTAGCGGCATAGGGAAAAGCAATGACAAGCACGGCCTGGAAAAGCAAAGCGCGGCCTCTAAAAACACATTAAAAAGGTCCAAAAGGAAAACAAAAGAATGCAATGAACAATTAAAAAAAAATGCAAAACGTGTCCAGAAAAGGCAAAACATAGCAAGGCAAAGCAGAGCAAAGGAAAGCTAAACAAAGGAAAAAATGGCCTGATACAGCAAACGAAAGCAAGGCCAGGGAAGGCAAAGCAGAGCAAAGGAAAGTAGCAAAAGGAAAAGCAAAGCATTTTCAGGAAAGCAGAAGCAAAGCAATGTGAGGCAAAGCTGGGGCAAGAACAGCAGAGGAAAGGAGGTATGGGAAAGCAAAACCGTGCCAGCAAGAGCAAAGCAAAGCAGAGCTAGGACAAAACAAAGAGAAGCAAAGCGAACGTAGCGAGCTGGCGGCCAGCCCTCCTTTGGGTTCCAAGTGCCTGTTGGGGGGAGACCGGAGGGCTCTCATGTTGTGTGCAGGTGGCAGCCAGACTTGGACAGTGGCTGTACCCTGATCGCCCTCTCCCCAGCCTCCTTCACATCTCCTGGTGCACCGTGACGTTGGGCAAGAACCGTGTCTTGCTTTAGCTGTTTATTTCTTTATTGTTGCCTTTCTTGCAGCGTAGTTGTGGGAATCATGTTGTTACTCCCAGAAAAGACCGTGCTGGGTGTGCAGGCCTGCTGCCCCCTCGTGCCAGTTGCGAGGGAACGGTCGCTGGGCTGCGGGGAGGCCAAGTTCTGTGTCTGACGGTTTCTGCGTTCGTAATTATAGCGATCGACTCGGCATCAAAATCCGCGGGACGGTCTCCGAGAGGAGCCCAGCACGGCACAGGAGAGCAGAGCAATGCGGATGAAAGCCGAGCAAGGCAAGGCAGAGCCCTGCTAGGGAAACGACGGCGGGGTTGGTTCCCGGCCGGCAGGTGTTCCCCGCCTCGGGGCGCCGCGGGCGCC
>NC_140155.1:1474424-1489424 GCF_964035555.1 Netta rufina
CTGTGCCGCCTACAGCCGGCACACGGGCTCGCCTGCTCGCCAACGGGCTGTGCCGCTTCGGCTCCTCGCCTTGACGCCACGCTACACCTGGCGGATCGGGGCTGGGGGGGGGAGGGGGAGGAAGAGGGGAGGGGATTCACCTGTCCACTTCACCACGACGAGGACCGTAGAGCTGGCGGCCGTCAGCTACCGGCGGCTGCCTTCGCGCTTTTCTGGAGCCCTTCGCTTTCTTCCCCCACCCTTCTTTTTGGTTCCGTTCTGCTTTCTCATTCCTTTCTTCATCGATTCGTTGGCTGAACGATCGATCCATCGATTCCTTGATTCATTCACTCACTCATTCACTCACTCATTCATTCACTCATTCACTCACTCATTCACTCACTCATTCATGCACTCATTCATTCATTCATTCATTCATTCATTCATTCATTCATTCATTCATTCATTCATTCATTCATTCACAAATACACCTCTTCTCGTTCCCTCCCTTCCCCCCTTCTCCCCGTTGCCACGCCGCTCTTCCCCAGTAGCCGGCCGAGAAGCAGGGCAGAGCTCAAGATCGCCGCGAGGCGGGGAAGCGCCGTGCAGATGGACGGGGCTGCGGGCGGCGGACAGCCTCTGCCCTCGCGAGCCCGCGAGCCCGAGCCGAAGCGCAACCCCGAAGCCGACTCCGAGCCCGATCCGCCCCGGCCGCGGAGCCGACCGTCGCAGGAGGCGAGGCAGCTCCCGTCTGCCCGCCTTTGCGGGGGCCCCGGACGGGGCCCGCCCGGGGAGAAAAACGCTGGAGGCGGGCGCGAGCTCGTCGCTCTGCTCCCTCCCGCGCCATCTAGCTGCCCGCCGGCCGGGACGCGGGCTCGGCGGGAGCCTGACGACCAGCCGGCTTGAAGCTCCGTGCCCGGAATAATGCGTACCCCTCTCGCCTACGTGTGGCGCCGGCTTCCCGCCGAGCGGAGCGGAGCGGAGCGGCCGGCGACGAGCTAGGAGGATTGCCCCTCCCGCCGCCCCCCCGCCCGACGGCTCGGCGGGGCTGCGGCGCGACGGGCGGGGGAGAGGGGGGGAGAAGAGCCGGCGCCGCTCGAGAAGCCGAGAGCGCGGCCGCGCGCGGCCCCTGGCCGCATCGGGCTGCCGCTCGCTCTGCCGTCAGGGGCTCTGGCTCGCCTGCGAGCCACCCGTGCGACTCTGCGTGGCTGGGCGTGTGTCGCCGCACTCAGCGATCCGTGCGAAACGAGGCGAAGCGAAGGCGTGCAACGGAAAGGCGGAGCGCTGCCAGCCAAAGCCAGGCCAAGCGGCGCCGGGAAAAGCAAAGCGAAGCGGAGGAGGAACGGCAAAGCGGAGCGAGGCGGAGCAGACGAAGGAAAAGCAAACGAGTGCCACGAACGCGACGCCAAGCAAAACTCAGCGCTTCCACGAAAAGCAAAGCGAAGCAGGGCCGGCAAAAGCAAAGCAAAGGGGAGGAACTGGCGGCCGGTCTCCCGCGGGCTCCGTGGCTCTGGCGGCGGGTAGACGTGGCGGCCGGAGTCTGAGAGCGAACGCTTTCTCCGCACGCTTTGTACGACCTCTCGTCTCCCCGCCGACAAGCGGGACCCGTGCTTTCTTGTTGCTGCTGCTGCTGCTGCTGCTGCTGGTGTTTTTTTTTTTTTTTTTTCCCCTTTTTCTTTTTAAAAGCGTGAACGATTCGAATGAATGGCGCCTCCCACCCGTTCCCCTGCACGCGAGAGGCGTGTGGATAGACCTGGCGGGCCGCCGGAGGGAAGCGTGCGGGCACGCGCGCGTCTGTGCACGCGTGCGTGTGGCCGTGTAGACGAGGCAGCCGGGCCACTCTCGAGCAGTGGCCGTGATGGCTAGAGCAATGGCCGTGACGGCGGGGTAGACCTGACGGCTCCACGAGGCGGGAGGGGGCGGGGGGAGAGAGCGGGCAGGAGGAGGGAGAAGTAGACCTGGTGGCTCCACGGGGCGGGAGGGGGCAGGGGGAGAGCGTGCAGGAGGAGGAGGGAGAAGTAGACCTGGTGGCTCCACGGGGCGGGAGGGGGCAGGGGGAGAGCGGGCAGGAGGAGGAGGGAGAAGTAGACCTGGTGGCTCCACGAGGCTGGAGGGGGCGGGGGGAGAGAGCGGGCAGGAGGAGGGAGAAGTAGACCTGGTGGCTCCACGAGGCTGGAGGGGGCGGGGGGAGAGCGCGGGGAGGGAGAAGTAGACCTGGTGGCTCCACGGGGCGGGAGGGGGCGGGGGGAGAGAGCGGGCAGGAGGAGGGAGAAGTAGACCTGGTGGCTCCACGGGGCGGGAGGGGGCGGGGGGGAGAGCGGGGAGGAGGGAGAAGTAGACCTGGTGGCTCCACGGGGCGGGAGGGGGCGGGGGGAGAGCGGGGAGGAGGAGGGAGAAGTAGACCTGGTGGCTCCACGGGGCCCGGAGGGTGGGAGGGACGGGTAGACGTGGCGGCCTGCATCTGACAGCGGCCGTCTACGCACTTCAATGGCCACCTCCGCCCCCTCCCCACTTCTCCCTCCCTCTCCTCCGCCCTTTGCAGCCTTTGCAGTGGACGGGGCGGGGCGGGGCGCCGGCGCCGGTCGGGAAGGCGAGGTCGGGAAGGCGGCCCCGGACCCCGGCTGCTTCGGGCCGCCGCTCGCTCTGACGTCAGAGGCTCTTGCTCGGCCGCCAGAGGCTCGCCACCTGTGCCGCTCAGTGCGGCTGACTGCCTGGCCGCTTTGCTTTAGCCGCTTTGGAAAATAACTACTCTTATCTTTATGTTTATTATTAGTTAGTTCTGCTGCCTGTTTTCCGCTGTAGCTTCAGGAATCGTGTCATTCCCTGCCGTCTTTCAAAACCTCCCCCACCCCCCTAGTCCTCAGCTCCCCCTCATCCCCCCCCCCCCCCCCCCCCCCGCCTCCTCAGGCAAACGGCAGTTGAGCTCAGGTGGCGGCTCCCCAGTCAGCAGGGGTCCTGGAATAGACTTGGCTGGGTGGCCGACCCCCGCACCCCCACTTGCCAGCTGCGAAGGGACGGTTGGCGGGCTGTGGGGAGGCCGAAGTAGGTGACCCAGCGTTCCTGTGTGTGTAAACGCATCAAAAGAGCAAAAAAGCAAAGCGGAGTAGGAACGGCAAAGCAGAGCAAAGAAAAGGAAATCGGTGCCGGCAATACAAACCGAAACCCCCCAAGAAAGATGCAGCTCTAAGGAAAGCATGTCGAAGCAGGTGCAGGAAAAGCAAAGCTGGAAAGAGCGACGAAAAGTAAAGCGAGGAAAAGGAAAGCAAAGCAAAACGAACCCAAATCATTGGGAATCGTGTAATGTCGCTTATCGTCCTAAAAAACCTCACCCAAGCCTGTCCCCAGACGAACAACAGCAGCGGAACCCACCTGGCGGCTCGCCGGACAGCGGGGGATGAGGAATAGACCATGCTGGGTGGGTGGCCAGGCTTCCTGTCGCCACCCTCCAGCTCCCGGGGGACAGTCGTCGGGCTGCGGGGAGGGAGGCCACGGTGTGCGCCTGAGGCTTTATGCGTTCATAAATACACCGATCGACTCATCGCCCAAATCGGTGCGACGGTCTGCAAAAGAAGCCTACCTAGCACGGCAAAGCAGAGCTGAGCAATGCAACGCAAAGCAGAGCGAGACAAAGCAAAGCCCTGCTAGGGAAAAGAAAGAGGCAAAAGGAAAAGCAAAGCCAAGAAGGGCCGGGAAAAGCAAAACCAAGCAGGGCAAGAAAAACCAAAGCAGAAGAGGTCCAGGAAAAGAAAAGTGGTGTCACCAATACAAAGTAAAGCAAAGCAAAGCAAGGCAGGGCCAGCAAAAGCAAAACAAAGAAGGGTGGGGAAAAAAAAAAAAAAAAACTAAGCTAAGGATTTCCTGGGGGGTGGGGGAAAGAAAAGTGGTGTCTTGAATACAACGTCAAGCAAAACAAAGCGAGGCAGGGCCAGCAAAAGCAAAACAAAGAAAGGCGAGAAAAACCAAAGCAAAAGAGGTCCAGGAAAAGAAAAGTGGTGTCTTGAATACAACGTCAAGCAAAACAAAGCGAGGCAGGACCAGCAAAAGCAAAGCAAAGAAGGGCGAGAAAAACCAAAGCAAAGGAGGTCCAGGGAAAGAAAAGCGGTGTCACGAATACAAAGTCAAGCAAAACGAAACAAAGCGAGGCCAGGAAAAGCAAAGCACGGTCAAGAAGAGAAAATCCAAAGTAAAACAGGGCCAGGAAAAGCGAAGCAGTGCCTTGAATACAAAGCGAAGCGAAGCAACGCAGGGCCAGGGAAAGCAAAGCAAAGCAAAACGGTGCTGCCAAAACAAAATGCGGAGTTAACTTAGCGTCAGTCGAAATCGCACCCCCCACCCAGCCCAGAGGAAAAGGGGCCCGTTGCTGGCTTACGGGGAGCTGGGCGTTTGAGAAGGCCAGGGTGTGGCAGCGGCCCCCGGTTGCCTCGGGCCACCTCTCGCTCTCCCTCTGACATCAGAGGCTCCTGCTCGGCCGCGAACGGCTCCCCACCTGTGCCACTCAGTTTGGCTGGCTGCCTGGCTGCTTTGCTTTAGCCGCTTATCATTATATAAAGTATTATTATTATTATTATTATTATTATTATTATTATTATTATTATTATTATTATTATTAATGCTATTATTATATACTACTAAAAAGTTATTAGAAATAAAAGTATTAAATAGTATTAAAATAAATAGTATTAAAAATAGTAGTAGTAGGAATAATAATAGTCTTCTCCGTCTGTTTCCCCCTTTAGTTTTAGGAATCGGGTAGTTATTTATTGTTGTTCTCAACCCACACCCCTCCCCAGACGAATAGCAACGGAGCCCACCTGCTGGCTCTCCGGACAATGGTGGGCAACAAAATAGACCTGGCCCGGTAGCCAGATCCCTGTCCCTGCCCGCCAGCTCCGAGGGGACGGCTGCCGGGCTGCGGGCCGGCTAACTTTTCTGTGTGTTCACAAACAAGTTTCATGAACTTCTTTATGCATTCATAAAGACAGCAAAGCTAAGGAAAGGAGCACAGGGAAAAGCAAAGCGGTGCCAGGAAAGGGAAAGCCAAGGAAAGAAAGCACTTTGAGGCAAAGCAAAGCACAGCGAGGCTAAGAAAGGTCCAGAAGAGCAGAGAAGGTAAAGCAAAGCACTGACAGGAATACGAAGCAAAGAAATAAAAAATAAAGCCTGACCGCACAAGTAAAAACGTAGCAGGCTCAGGAAAGAAAAAGCAAAACAAAGCAAAGCAAAGCAAAGCAAAGTAGCACAAGGAAAAACACAGCATTTCCGGGAGAGAAAAAGCAAAGCAATCTGAGGCAAGAGCAGCAGAGGAAAGGAGGTATGGGAAAGCAAAACTGTGCCAGCAAGAGCAAAGCAAAGCGGAGCAAGGCAAAACAAAGAGAAGCAGAGTGAACGTAGCGAGCCGGCGGCCAGCCCTCCTTTGGGTTCCAGGTGTCTGTGGGGGGGAGACTGGAGGGCTCCATTTTGTGTACAGGTGGCAGCCAGACTTGGACAGTGGCTGTACCCTGATCGCCCACTCCTCAGCCTTCTTCACAGCTCCTAGTCCACCGTGACGTTTTATATATCTCTACCTATTTTGCTGTTGTTGTTGTTGTGGATTTCTTCCACCGTAGTTGTGGGAATCATGTAGTTCCTTACTGTCTTTGAGAACCTCACCCACACAACTAGCAGTGTGGCCCACCCAAGCCAGCTCGCCGCATGGCTGGGGACACAGAACGGACCATGTTGGGCGGCCAGGCCTGCTGCCCCCACGCGCCGGTTCCGAGGGGACAGTGGCTGGGCTGCGGGGAGGCCAAGTTCTGTGTCTGACGGTTTATGCGTTCATAAATATACCAATCGACTCAGCAGCAAAATCAGTGAGACGGTCTCCAAAGGAAGCCTAGCACGGCACAGGAGAGGAGGGCAATGTGGATGAAAGCTGAGCGAGACAAGGAAAAGCCCTGCTAGGCATAGGGAAAAGCAGTGACAACCAGGGCCTGGAAAAGCAAAGCACGGCCTGTAAAAACACATCAGATAGGTCCAAAAGGAAAACAAAAGAATGTAATGAGCATTTAAAGAAAAATAAATCAATAAATAATAATAATAATAAAAAAAAATAGATGCAAAACATGTCCAGAAAAGGCAAAACATAGCAAGGCAAAGCAGAGCAGAGCAAAGCTAAACAAAGGCAAGCATGGCCCTATAAAGCAAAACAAAGCACGGCCAGGGAAGGCAAAGCTGAGCAAAGGAAAGTAGCACCAGGAAAAGCAAAGCATAACCAGGGAAGACAAAGCAAACAAAGGAAAGCAAAGCAGTTTGAGGCAAGGCAAAGCACAGCACGGGTAGGAAAAGCAAAGCGGTGCCAGGTCTGTAAACCAAAGCTAAACCAAGGAAAGCATGGCCTGATAAAGCAAAGGAAAGCATGGCCTGATAAAGCAAAGGAAAGCATGGCCAGGGAAGGCAAAGCAGAGCAAGGAAAAGCAAAGCAAAGGAAAGTAGCACAAGGAAATGCAGAGTATTTCCAGTAGAGAAAGAGCAAAACACTCTGAGGCAAAGCAGGGGCAGGAACAGCAGAGGAAAGGAGGTATGGGAAAGCAAAACTGTGCCAGCAAGAGCAAAGCAAAGCGGAGCAAGGCAAAACAAAGAGAAGCAAAGCGAACGTAGCGAGCCGGCGGCCAGCCCTCCTTTGGGTTCCAGGTGTCTGTGGGGGGGAGAGCGGAGGGCTCCATGTTGTGTGCAGGTGGCAGCCAGACTTGGACAGTGGCTGTACCCTGATCGCCCACTCCTCAGCCTTCTTCACAGCTCCTAGTCCACCGTGACGTTTTATATATCTCTACCTATTTTGCTGTTGTTGTTGTTGTTGTGGATTTCTTCCACCGTAGTTGTGGGAATCATGTAGTTCCTTACTGTCTTTGAGAACCTCACCCACACAACTAGCAGTGTGGCCCACCCGAGCCAGCTCGCCGCATGGCTGGGGACACAGAACGGACCATGTTGGGTGGCCAGGCCTGCTGCACCCAGCCTCCAGTTCTGAGGGGACAGTGGCTGGGCTGCGGGGAGGCCAAGTTCTGTGTCTGACGGTTTATGCGTTCATAAATATACCAATCGACTCAGCAGTAAAATCAGTGAGACGGTCTCCAAAGGAAGCCTAGCACGGCACAGGAGAGCAGAGCAATGCGGATGGAAGCTGAACAAGACAAGGCAGAGCCCTGCTAGTGAAAAGACCTAGCGGCATAAGGAAAAGCAACGACAAGCACGGCCTGGAAAAGCAAAGCACGGCCAGAGAAAACACAAGAAAAAGATATAAAAGGAAAACATAAATCATGGAATGAACATCAAATAAATTAAAAAAAATATAAATAAAAAAATGCAAAGCATGACCAGGAAAGGCATAGCAAAGCAGAACAAAGTAGAGGAAAGCAAAGCTAAACAAAGGAAAGCATGGCCCTATCAAGCAAAAAAAAAGCAAGGCCAGGGAGGGCAAAGCTGAGCAAAGGAAAGTAGCACCAGGTAAAACAAAGCATAACGAGGGAAGACAAAGCAAATAAAGGAAAGCAAAGCAGTTTGAGGCAAGGCAAAGCACAGCATGGGTTGGAAAAGCAATGCAGTGCCAGGTCTGTAAACCAAAGCTAAACCAAGGAAAGCATGGCCTGATAAAGCAAAGGAAAGCATGGCCAGGGAAGGCAAAGCAGAGCAAGGAAAAGCAAAACAAAGCAAAGCTAAGCTAAGCAGAGGAAAGCATGGCCCCTTAAAGCCAAACAAAGCAAGGCCAGGGAAGGCAAAGCACAGGAAGGCAAAGCAGAGCAAAGGAAAGTAGTACCAGGAAAAGCAAAGCAGTGCTGGTAAAGAGAAAGAAAAAAATATTAATGAAAAAACAAACAAACAAACAAACAACAACAACAACAACAACAACAAAACAATCAAGAAAATAAATAAAACCACAACAAAGCAAAAACGTTCGAGGTAAGGCAAATCAGAGCAGGGTTAAGAGAAGCTAAGCAGAGCAGAGAAGGAAAAGCAAAGCAATGCCAGGAATACAAAGCAAAGCAAAGCAAAGCAAAGCAAAGCAAAGCAAAGCATGGCCAGGCAAGGCAAAGCAGAACAAAAGAAAGTAGCAAAAGGAAAAGCAAAGCAGTGCCAGGAATACAAAGTAAAGCAAAACAAAGGTAAGCATGGCCGGAAAATGGAAATGAGAGCAGGAGCAGGTGAGGCAAAAGAGAGCAAGGCAAAGGTAAAAAAAGGCAAGCATGGCCCCGTAAAGCAAAACAAAGCATGGCCAGGGAAGGCAAAGCTGAGCAAAGGAAAGTAGCACCAGGAAAAGCAAAGCATAACCAGGGAAGACAAAGCAAGCAAATGAAAGCAAAGCACTTTGAGGCGAGGCAAAGCACAGCACGGGTAGGAAAGGCAGAGAAGTGCCAGGTCTATAAAGCAAAGCTAAACCAAGGAAAGCATGGCCAGGGAAGGGAAAGCAGAGCAAGGAAAAGCAAAGCAAAGGAAAGTAGCACAAGGAAATGCAGAGTATTTCCAGGAGGGAAAGAGCAAAACACTCTGAGGCAAAGCCGGGACAAGAACAGCAGAGGAAAGGAGGTATGGAAAAGCAAAACTGTGCCAGCAAGAGCAATGCAAAGCGGAGCAAGGCAAAACAAAGAGAAGCAAAGCGAACGTAGCGAGCTGGCGGCCAGCCCTCCTTTGGGTTCCAGGTGTCTGTGGGGGGGAGAGCGGAGGGCTCCATGTTGTGTGCAGGTGGCAGCCAGACTTGGACAGTGGCTGTACCCTGATCGCCCACTCCTCAGCCTTCTTCACAGCTCCTAGTCCACCGTGACGTTTTATATATCTCTACCTATTTTGCTGTTGTTGTTGTTGTGGATTTCTTCCACCGTAGTTGTGGGAATCATGTAGTTCCTTACTGTCTTTGAGAACCTCACCCACACAACTAGCAGTGTGGCCCACCCAAGCCAGCTCGCCGCATGGCTGGGGACACAGAACGGACCATGTTGGGCGGCCAGGCCTGCTGCCCCCACGCGCCGGTTCCGAGGGGACAGTGGCTGGGCTGCGGGGAGGCCAAGTTCTGTGTCTGACGGTTTATGCGTTCATAAATATACCAATCGACTCAGCAGCAAAATCAGTGAGACGGTCTCCAAAGGAAGCCTAGCACGGCACAGGAGAGGAGGGCAATGTGGATGAAAGCTGAGCGAGACAAGGAAAAGCCCTGCTAGGCATAGGGAAAAGCAGTGACAACCAGGGCCTGGAAAAGCAAAGCACGGCCTGTAAAAACACATCAGATAGGTCCAAAATGAAAACAAATCATGCAAGGAACATGAAAAAAAAAGTAAATTAAAAAATAAATAAAAAAATAAATAAAAGATGAAAGGCAAAGCAAAGCAGAGCAAAGCCAAGCTAAACAAAGGAAAAAATGGCCTGATAAAGCAAACGAAAGCAAGGCCAGGGAAGGCAAAGCAGAGCTAAGGAAAGTAGCAAAAGGAAAAGCAAAGCAGTGCCAGGAATACAAAGGAAAGCAAAGCAAAGCAAAGCAAAGCATGGCCAGGCAAGGGAAAGCAGAACAAAAGAAAGTAGCAAAAGGAAAAGCAAAGCAGTGCCAGGAGTACAAAGTAAAGCAAAACAAAGGTAAGCATGGCCGGAAAATGGAAGTGAGAGCAGGAGCAGGTGAGGCAAAAGAGAGCAAGGCAAAGGTAAAAAAAGGCAAGCGTGGCCCCGTAAAGCAAAACAAAGCACAGCCAAGGAAGGCAAAGCTGAGCAAAGGAAAGTAGCACCAGGAAAAGCAAAGCATAACCAGGGAAGACAAAGCAAACAAAGGAAAGCAAAGCAGTTTGAGGCAAGGCAAAGCACAGCACGGGTAGGAAAAGCAAAGCGGTGCCAGGTCTGTAAACCAAAGCTAAACCAAGGAAAGCATGGCCTGATAAAGCAAAACAAAGCACGGCCAGGGAAGGCAAAGCTGAGCAAAGGAAAGTAGCACCAGGAAAAGCAAAGCATAACCAGGGAAGACAAAGCAAGCAAATGAAAGCAAAGCACTTTGAGGCGAGGCAAAGCACAGCACGGGTAGGAAAGGCAGAGCAGTGCCAGGTCTATAAAGCAAAGCTAAACCAAGGAAAGCATGGCCAGGGAAGGGAAAGCTGAGCAAGGAAAAGCAAAGCAAAGGAAAGTAGCACAAGGAAATGCAGAGTATTTCCAGGAGAGAAAGAGCAAAACACTCTGAGGCAAAGCCGGGACAAGAACAGCAGAGGAAAGGAGGTATGGAAAAGCAAAACTGTGCCAGCAAGAGCAAAGCAAAGCGGAGCAAGGCAAAACAAAGAGAAGCAAAGCGAACGTAGCGAGCTGGCGGCCAGCCCTCCTTTGGGTTCCAGGTGTCTGTGGGGGGGAGAGCGGAGGGCTCCATGTTGTGTGCAGGTGGCAGCCAGACTTGGACAGTGGCTGTACCCTGATCGCCCACTCCTCAGCCTTCTTCACAGCTCCTAGTCCACTGTGACACCCGGCAAGAACCATGTCTTGCTTTAGCTGGTTTTATATATCTATATACATTTTGTTGTTGTTGTTGTTGTGGATTTCTTCCACCGTAGTTGTGGGAATCACGTAGTTACTTATTCTCGTTGAAATCCTCACTGAACACTATCACCACACGAGTAGCAGTTAGGGGTCCCCTGGGCGGCTCGCCGCATGGCTGGGGACACAGAATGGATCGTGTCGGGTGGCCAGGCCTGCTGCACCCAGCCTCCAGTTCTGAGGGGACAGTGGCTGGGCTGCGGGGAGGCCAAGTTCTGTGTCTGACGGTTTATGCGTTCATAAATATACCAATCGACTCAGCAGTAAAATCAGTGGGACAGTCTCCGAAAGAAGCCTCGCACGGCACAGGAGAGCAGAGCAATGCGGATGGAAGCTGAACAAGACAAGGCAGAGCCCTGCTAGTGAAAAGACCTAGCGGCATAAGGAAAAGCAATGACAAGCACGGCCTGGAAAAGCAAAGCACGGCCAGAGAAAACACAAGAAAAAGATATAAAAGGAAAACATAAATCATGGAATGAACATCAAATAAATTAAAAAAAATATAAATAAAAAAATGCAAAGCATGACCAGGAAAGGCATAGCAAAGCAGAACAAAGTAGAGGAAAGCAAAGCTAAACAAAGGAAAGCATGGCCCTATCAAGCAAAAAAAAAGCAAGGCCAGGGAGGGCAAAGCTGAGCAAAGGAAAGTAGCACCAGGTAAAACAAAGCATAACGAGGGAAGACAAAGCAAATAAAGGAAAGCAAAGCAGTTTGAGGCAAGGCAAAGCACAGCATGGGTTGGAAAAGCAATGCAGTGCCAGGTCTGTAAACCAAAGCTAAACCAAGGAAAGCATGGCCTGATAAAGCAAATGAAAGCATGGCCAGGGAAGGGAAAGCTGAGCAAGGAAAAGCAAAACAAAGCAAAGCTAAGCTAAGCAGAGGAAAGCATGGCCCCTTAAAGCCAAACAAAGCAAGGCCAGGGAAGGCAAAGCACAGGAAGGCAAAGCAGAGCAAAGGAAAGTAGCACCAGGAAAAGCAAAGCATAACCAGGGAAGACAAAGCAAGCAAATGAAAGCAAAGCACTTTGAGGCGAGGCAAAACACAGCAGGGGTAGGAAAGGCAGAGCAGTGCCAGGTCTATAAAGCAAAGCTAAACCAAGGAAAGCGTGGCCAGGGAAGGGAAAGCTGAGCAAGGAAAAGCAAAGCAAAGGAAAGTAGCACAAGGAAATGCAGAGTATTTCCAGGAGAGAAAGAGCAAAACACTCTGAGGCAAAGCCGGGACAAGAACAGCAGAGGAAAGGAGGTATGGAAAAGCGAAACTGTGCCAGCGAGAGCAAAGCAAAGCGGAGCAAGGCAAAACAAAGAGAAGCAAAGCGAACGTAGCGAGCTGGCGGCCAGCCCTCCTTTGGGTTCCAGGTGTCTGTGGGGGGGAGAGCGGAGGGCTCCATGTTGTGTGCAGGTGGCAGCCAGACTTGGACAGTGGCTGTACCCTGATCGCCCACTCCTCAGCCTTCTTCACAGCTCCTAGTCCACTGTGACACCCGGCAAGAACCATGTCTTGCTTTAGCTGGTTTTATATATCTATATACATTTTGTTGTTGTTGTGGATATCTTCCACCGTAGTTGTGGGAATCACGTAGTTCCTTACTGTCTTTGAGAACCTCACACACACAACTAGCAGCGTGGCCCACCCAAGCCAGCTCGCCGCATGGCTGGGGACACAGAACGGACCATGTTGGGCGGCCAGGCCTGCTGCCCCCACGCGCCGGTTCCGAGGGGACAGTGGCTGGGCTGCGGGGAGGCCAAGTTCTGTGTCTGACGGTTTATGCGTTCATAAATATACCAATCGACTCAGCAGCAAAATCAGTGAGACGGTCTCCAAAGGAAGCCTAGCACGGCACAGGAGAGCAGAGCAATGCGGATGAAAGCTGAGCAAGACAAAGCATAGCCCTGCTAGGGAAAAGACCTAGCGGCATAGGGAAAAGCAATGACAAGCACGGCCTGGAAAAGCAAAGCGCGGCCTCTAAAAACACATTAAAAAGGTCCAAAAGGAAAACAAAAGAATGCAATGAACAATTAAAAAAAAATGCAAAACGTGTCCAGAAAAGGCAAAACATAGCAAGGCAAAGCAGAGCAAAGGAAAGCTAAACAAAGGAAAAAATGGCCTGATACAGCAAACGAAAGCAAGGCCAGGGAAGGCAAAGCAGAGCAAAGGAAAGTAGCAAAAGGAAAAGCAAAGCATTTTCAGGAAAGCAGAAGCAAAGCAATGTGAGGCAAAGCTGGGGCAAGAACAGCAGAGGAAAGGAGGTATGGGAAAGCAAAACCGTGCCAGCAAGAGCAAAGCAAAGCAGAGCTAGGACAAAACAAAGAGAAGCAAAGCGAACGTAGCGAGCTGGCGGCCAGCCCTCCTTTGGGTTCCAAGTGCCTGTTGGGGGGAGACCGGAGGGCTCTCATGTTGTGTGCAGGTGGCAGCCAGACTTGGACAGTGGCTGTACCCTGATCGCCCTCTCCCCAGCCTCCTTCACATCTCCTGGTGCACCGTGACGTTGGGCAAGAACCGTGTCTTGCTTTAGCTGTTTATTTCTTTATTGTTGCCTTTCTTGCAGCGTAGTTGTGGGAATCATGTTGTTAGTCCCAGAAAAGACCGTGCTGGGTGTGCAGGCCTGCTGCCCCCTCGTGCCAGTTGCGAGGGAACGGTCGCTGGGCTGCGGGGAGGCCAAGTTCTGTGTCTGACGGTTTCTGCGTTCGTAATTATAGCGATCGACTCGGCATCAAAATCCGCGGGACGGTCTCCGAGAGGAGCCCAGCACGGCACAGGAGAGCAGAGCAATGCGGATGAAAGCCGAGCAAGGCAAGGCAGAGCCCTGCTAGGGAAACGACGGCGGGGTTGGTTCCCGGCCGGCAGGTGTTCCCCGCCTCGGGGCGCCGCGGGCGCCTCGTCTAAGCGCTGCGGACAGCAGCCGTCAGGTCTACCCGGGCGCGGTCGCCATGTTTGCTTAGCCGGCGGCGACCTGTAGGGGTCGCTGCAGGTCCGGCCGCGAGAACGGCGTCGGGGTCTGCCCGGCAGCGACGGGCGCGCGGGCGCGAGCGCGTTTGCGAGGGCTCCCGTCCGCGGGTCGGTCGAGCGGTTCCCGAGCGGGTCCGATCGCGCGGAAAGCGTCGGAAATTCCCGGAAAGGTGCGAAAAAGCCCGAAAAGGCTGGAAAAGTGCCGGAAGGGCCCGCTCGAGAAGCGAAGGAAGGCGGGCCGGCGCTGTCGGTTCCCGGCCGGCGGGTCTCCCCGTGTCCCCCTGAGGTTGCCAGGTCTACCGTGTGCCCCCCGTTGCCGCCACGTCTCCCCGTGTCCTCCTGCGGCCGCCAGGTGTCCCGGGGCCCTCCTGCGGCCGCCAGGTCTCCCCGCGTCCTGCCGAGGTTGCCAGGTCTACCGCATCGCCCCGTCGCCTCGTCTGCCGATCCTCCCGCGGCCGCCTGGTGTCCCCGCGTCCTCCCGCGGCCGCCTGGTCTCCCCGTAGCTTCCTGCGGCCGCCAGGTCTACCCGGGCGCGGTCGCCATGTTTGCTTAGCCGGCGGCGACCTGTAGGGGTCGCTGCAGGTCCGGCCGCGAGAACGGCGTCGGGGTCTGCCCGGCAGCGACGGGAGCGCGCGCGCGCGCGCGTTTGCGAAGGCGCACGTCCGCGGGTCGGTCGAGCGGTTCCCGAGCGGGTCCGATCGCGCGGAAAGCGTCGGAAATTCCCGGAAAGGTGCGAAAAAGCCCGAAAAGGCTGGAAAAGTGCCGGAAGGGCCCGCTCGAGAAGCGAAGGAAGGCGGGCCGGCGCTGTCGGTTCCCGGCCGGCGGGTCTCCCCGTGTCCCCCTGAGGTTGCCAGGTCTACCCTCGCGGAGGAAATAGCCGCCGGTCGGGCAGAGGGAACGGCGGCCAGGTCTACCGCGTGTCCGACGGGACTTGGAAGCCCGCCGTGGGGCTGGAGGTAGACTAGCAGGTCGTGGCACGGCTCGGAAGGTGTGGTAGGCGTCGCTGTTTCTCTGTGCCTCCAGTTAGGTCGAGGTAAAAGTCGGTTGCGCTCGGCTGCCTCGCCGCGGTAGGCTGGAAAAGGACGTCCGCCGTTTGTGAGGCAATGACTTTTGTGTCCGTCTATAGGAGAGAGTGAGGACTCTGCTCCGCCAGCGGTGCCGAGCGAGCGCTTGGGGCTTGGAGAGCCGGCGCGCGAGAAGGGGGCGCGCGGCGTCGGCGGTGGCGTCGGCTCGGGCGTGGGTTGTGTGGAGCGGTAGCCGCCAGCGGTTTGCCGAGCCAGCTACCCTCCCCGCCGGCGAGCGAGAAGCGGTCTCGCGCGTGCGAGTCGCCGGAGAAGCAGCAGCGAGCCGCGAGCTCAGGGCTGTGGAGAGAGAGAGCGGCCAGAAGCCGGCGGGCGGTCCGCCGGCGGCCGAAGGCGTCCGTCCGGGGGCGTCCCCGGCTGCTTGTTGTGGGTCCCGGAGGCTCGGAAGGCGAAGGAGGGGGGGACCCCGCGGATTGGCACGGCCGAGGCGGCGGCGCCTCCGGCTCCCGACGATGCACCTCAC
>NC_140155.1:1501924-1514424 GCF_964035555.1 Netta rufina
TTTTTCTTTTTAAAAGCGTGAACGATTCGAATGAATGGCGCCTCCCACCCGTTCCCCTGCACGCGAGAGGCGTGTGGATAGACCTGGCGGGCCGCCGGAGGGAAGCGTGCGGGCACGCGCGCGTCTGTGCACGCGTGCGTGTGGCCGTGTAGACGAGGCAGCCGGGCCACTCTCGAGCAGTGGCCGTGATGGCTAGAGCAATGGCCGTGACGGCGGGGTAGACCTGACGGCTCCACGAGGCGGGAGGGGGCGGGGGGAGAGAGCGGGCAGGAGGAGGGAGAAGTAGACCTGGTGGCTCCACGGGGCGGGAGGGGGCAGGGGGAGAGCGTGCAGGAGGAGGAGGGAGAAGTAGACCTGGTGGCTCCACGGGGCGGGAGGGGGCAGGGGGAGAGCGGGCAGGAGGAGGAGGGAGAAGTAGACCTGGTGGCTCCACGAGGCTGGAGGGGGCGGGGGGAGAGAGCGGGCAGGAGGAGGGAGAAGTAGACCTGGTGGCTCCACGAGGCTGGAGGGGGCGGGGGGAGAGCGCGGGGAGGGAGAAGTAGACCTGGTGGCTCCACGGGGCGGGAGGGGGCGGGGGGAGAGAGCGGGCAGGAGGAGGGAGAAGTAGACCTGGTGGCTCCACGGGGCGGGAGGGGGCGGGGGGGAGAGCGGGGAGGAGGGAGAAGTAGACCTGGTGGCTCCACGGGGCGGGAGGGGGCGGGGGGAGAGCGGGGAGGAGGAGGGAGAAGTAGACCTGGTGGCTCCACGGGGCCCGGAGGGTGGGAGGGACGGGTAGACGTGGCGGCCTGCATCTGACAGCGGCCGTCTACGCACTTCAATGGCCACCTCCGCCCCCTCCCCACTTCTCCCTCCCTCTCCTCCGCCCTTTGCAGCCTTTGCAGTGGACGGGGCGGGGCGGGGCGCCGGCGCCGGTCGGGAAGGCGAGGTCGGGAAGGCGGCCCCGGACCCCGGCTGCTTCGGGCCGCCGCTCGCTCTGACGTCAGAGGCTCTTGCTCGGCCGCCAGAGGCTCGCCACCTGTGCCGCTCAGTGCGGCTGACTGCCTGGCCGCTTTGCTTTAGCCGCTTTGGAAAATAACTACTCTTATCTTTATGTTTATTATTAGTTAGTTCTGCTGCCTGTTTTCCGCTGTAGCTTCAGGAATCGTGTCATTCCCTGCCGTCTTTCAAAACCTCCCCCACCCCCCTAGTCCTCAGCTCCCCCTCATCCCCCCCCCCCCCCCCCCCCCCGCCTCCTCAGGCAAACGGCAGTTGAGCTCAGGTGGCGGCTCCCCAGTCAGCAGGGGTCCTGGAATAGACTTGGCTGGGTGGCCGACCCCCGCACCCCCACTTGCCAGCTGCGAAGGGACGGTTGGCGGGCTGTGGGGAGGCCGAAGTAGGTGACCCAGCGTTCCTGTGTGTGTAAACGCATCAAAAGAGCAAAAAAGCAAAGCGGAGTAGGAACGGCAAAGCAGAGCAAAGAAAAGGAAATCGGTGCCGGCAATACAAACCGAAACCCCCCAAGAAAGATGCAGCTCTAAGGAAAGCATGTCGAAGCAGGTGCAGGAAAAGCAAAGCTGGAAAGAGCGACGAAAAGTAAAGCGAGGAAAAGGAAAGCAAAGCAAAACGAAC
This sequence comes from Netta rufina, assembly GCF_964035555.1. NCBI lineage: Eukaryota > Metazoa > Chordata > Aves > Anseriformes > Anatidae > Netta > Netta rufina. The sequence goes on from NC_140155.1 coordinate 1,503,533, forward strand.
CCAAATCATTGGGAATCGTGTAATGTCGCTTATCGTCCTAAAAAACCTCACCCAAGCCTGTCCCCAGACGAACAACAGCAGCGGAACCCACCTGGCGGCTCGCCGGACAGCGGGGGATGAGGAATAGACCATGCTGGGTGGGTGGCCAGGCTTCCTGTCGCCACCCTCCAGCTCCCGGGGGACAGTCGTCGGGCTGCGGGGAGGGAGGCCACGGTGTGCGCCTGAGGCTTTATGCGTTCATAAATACACCGATCGACTCATCGCCCAAATCGGTGCGACGGTCTGCAAAAGAAGCCTACCTAGCACGGCAAAGCAGAGCTGAGCAATGCAACGCAAAGCAGAGCGAGACAAAGCAAAGCCCTGCTAGGGAAAAGAAAGAGGCAAAAGGAAAAGCAAAGCCAAGAAGGGCCGGGAAAAGCAAAACCAAGCAGGGCAAGAAAAACCAAAGCAGAAGAGGTCCAGGAAAAGAAAAGTGGTGTCACCAATACAAAGTAAAGCAAAGCAAAGCAAGGCAGGGCCAGCAAAAGCAAAACAAAGAAGGGTGGGGAAAAAAAAAAAAAAAAACTAAGCTAAGGATTTCCTGGGGGGTGGGGGAAAGAAAAGTGGTGTCTTGAATACAACGTCAAGCAAAACAAAGCGAGGCAGGGCCAGCAAAAGCAAAACAAAGAAAGGCGAGAAAAACCAAAGCAAAAGAGGTCCAGGAAAAGAAAAGTGGTGTCTTGAATACAACGTCAAGCAAAACAAAGCGAGGCAGGACCAGCAAAAGCAAAGCAAAGAAGGGCGAGAAAAACCAAAGCAAAGGAGGTCCAGGGAAAGAAAAGCGGTGTCACGAATACAAAGTCAAGCAAAACGAAACAAAGCGAGGCCAGGAAAAGCAAAGCACGGTCAAGAAGAGAAAATCCAAAGTAAAACAGGGCCAGGAAAAGCGAAGCAGTGCCTTGAATACAAAGCGAAGCGAAGCAACGCAGGGCCAGGGAAAGCAAAGCAAAGCAAAACGGTGCTGCCAAAACAAAATGCGGAGTTAACTTAGCGTCAGTCGAAATCGCACCCCCCACCCAGCCCAGAGGAAAAGGGGCCCGTTGCTGGCTTACGGGGAGCTGGGCGTTTGAGAAGGCCAGGGTGTGGCAGCGGCCCCCGGTTGCCTCGGGCCACCTCTCGCTCTCCCTCTGACATCAGAGGCTCCTGCTCGGCCGCGAACGGCTCCCCACCTGTGCCACTCAGTTTGGCTGGCTGCCTGGCTGCTTTGCTTTAGCCGCTTATCATTATATAAAGTATTATTATTATTATTATTATTATTATTATTATTATTATTATTATTATTATTATTATTAATGCTATTATTATATACTACTAAAAAGTTATTAGAAATAAAAGTATTAAATAGTATTAAAATAAATAGTATTAAAAATAGTAGTAGTAGGAATAATAATAGTCTTCTCCGTCTGTTTCCCCCTTTAGTTTTAGGAATCGGGTAGTTATTTATTGTTGTTCTCAACCCACACCCCTCCCCAGACGAATAGCAACGGAGCCCACCTGCTGGCTCTCCGGACAATGGTGGGCAACAAAATAGACCTGGCCCGGTAGCCAGATCCCTGTCCCTGCCCGCCAGCTCCGAGGGGACGGCTGCCGGGCTGCGGGCCGGCTAACTTTTCTGTGTGTTCACAAACAAGTTTCATGAACTTCTTTATGCATTCATAAAGACAGCAAAGCTAAGGAAAGGAGCACAGGGAAAAGCAAAGCGGTGCCAGGAAAGGGAAAGCCAAGGAAAGAAAGCACTTTGAGGCAAAGCAAAGCACAGCGAGGCTAAGAAAGGTCCAGAAGAGCAGAGAAGGTAAAGCAAAGCACTGACAGGAATACGAAGCAAAGAAATAAAAAATAAAGCCTGACCGCACAAGTAAAAACGTAGCAGGCTCAGGAAAGAAAAAGCAAAACAAAGCAAAGCAAAGCAAAGCAAAGTAGCACAAGGAAAAACACAGCATTTCCGGGAGAGAAAAAGCAAAGCAATCTGAGGCAAGAGCAGCAGAGGAAAGGAGGTATGGGAAAGCAAAACTGTGCCAGCAAGAGCAAAGCAAAGCGGAGCAAGGCAAAACAAAGAGAAGCAGAGTGAACGTAGCGAGCCGGCGGCCAGCCCTCCTTTGGGTTCCAGGTGTCTGTGGGGGGGAGACTGGAGGGCTCCATTTTGTGTACAGGTGGCAGCCAGACTTGGACAGTGGCTGTACCCTGATCGCCCACTCCTCAGCCTTCTTCACAGCTCCTAGTCCACCGTGACGTTTTATATATCTCTACCTATTTTGCTGTTGTTGTTGTTGTGGATTTCTTCCACCGTAGTTGTGGGAATCATGTAGTTCCTTACTGTCTTTGAGAACCTCACCCACACAACTAGCAGTGTGGCCCACCCAAGCCAGCTCGCCGCATGGCTGGGGACACAGAACGGACCATGTTGGGCGGCCAGGCCTGCTGCCCCCACGCGCCGGTTCCGAGGGGACAGTGGCTGGGCTGCGGGGAGGCCAAGTTCTGTGTCTGACGGTTTATGCGTTCATAAATATACCAATCGACTCAGCAGCAAAATCAGTGAGACGGTCTCCAAAGGAAGCCTAGCACGGCACAGGAGAGGAGGGCAATGTGGATGAAAGCTGAGCGAGACAAGGAAAAGCCCTGCTAGGCATAGGGAAAAGCAGTGACAACCAGGGCCTGGAAAAGCAAAGCACGGCCTGTAAAAACACATCAGATAGGTCCAAAAGGAAAACAAAAGAATGTAATGAGCATTTAAAGAAAAATAAATCAATAAATAATAATAATAATAAAAAAAAATAGATGCAAAACATGTCCAGAAAAGGCAAAACATAGCAAGGCAAAGCAGAGCAGAGCAAAGCTAAACAAAGGCAAGCATGGCCCTATAAAGCAAAACAAAGCACGGCCAGGGAAGGCAAAGCTGAGCAAAGGAAAGTAGCACCAGGAAAAGCAAAGCATAACCAGGGAAGACAAAGCAAACAAAGGAAAGCAAAGCAGTTTGAGGCAAGGCAAAGCACAGCACGGGTAGGAAAAGCAAAGCGGTGCCAGGTCTGTAAACCAAAGCTAAACCAAGGAAAGCATGGCCTGATAAAGCAAAGGAAAGCATGGCCTGATAAAGCAAAGGAAAGCATGGCCAGGGAAGGCAAAGCAGAGCAAGGAAAAGCAAAGCAAAGGAAAGTAGCACAAGGAAATGCAGAGTATTTCCAGTAGAGAAAGAGCAAAACACTCTGAGGCAAAGCAGGGGCAGGAACAGCAGAGGAAAGGAGGTATGGGAAAGCAAAACTGTGCCAGCAAGAGCAAAGCAAAGCGGAGCAAGGCAAAACAAAGAGAAGCAAAGCGAACGTAGCGAGCCGGCGGCCAGCCCTCCTTTGGGTTCCAGGTGTCTGTGGGGGGGAGAGCGGAGGGCTCCATGTTGTGTGCAGGTGGCAGCCAGACTTGGACAGTGGCTGTACCCTGATCGCCCACTCCTCAGCCTTCTTCACAGCTCCTAGTCCACCGTGACGTTTTATATATCTCTACCTATTTTGCTGTTGTTGTTGTTGTTGTGGATTTCTTCCACCGTAGTTGTGGGAATCATGTAGTTCCTTACTGTCTTTGAGAACCTCACCCACACAACTAGCAGTGTGGCCCACCCGAGCCAGCTCGCCGCATGGCTGGGGACACAGAACGGACCATGTTGGGTGGCCAGGCCTGCTGCACCCAGCCTCCAGTTCTGAGGGGACAGTGGCTGGGCTGCGGGGAGGCCAAGTTCTGTGTCTGACGGTTTATGCGTTCATAAATATACCAATCGACTCAGCAGTAAAATCAGTGAGACGGTCTCCAAAGGAAGCCTAGCACGGCACAGGAGAGCAGAGCAATGCGGATGGAAGCTGAACAAGACAAGGCAGAGCCCTGCTAGTGAAAAGACCTAGCGGCATAAGGAAAAGCAACGACAAGCACGGCCTGGAAAAGCAAAGCACGGCCAGAGAAAACACAAGAAAAAGATATAAAAGGAAAACATAAATCATGGAATGAACATCAAATAAATTAAAAAAAATATAAATAAAAAAATGCAAAGCATGACCAGGAAAGGCATAGCAAAGCAGAACAAAGTAGAGGAAAGCAAAGCTAAACAAAGGAAAGCATGGCCCTATCAAGCAAAAAAAAAGCAAGGCCAGGGAGGGCAAAGCTGAGCAAAGGAAAGTAGCACCAGGTAAAACAAAGCATAACGAGGGAAGACAAAGCAAATAAAGGAAAGCAAAGCAGTTTGAGGCAAGGCAAAGCACAGCATGGGTTGGAAAAGCAATGCAGTGCCAGGTCTGTAAACCAAAGCTAAACCAAGGAAAGCATGGCCTGATAAAGCAAAGGAAAGCATGGCCAGGGAAGGCAAAGCAGAGCAAGGAAAAGCAAAACAAAGCAAAGCTAAGCTAAGCAGAGGAAAGCATGGCCCCTTAAAGCCAAACAAAGCAAGGCCAGGGAAGGCAAAGCACAGGAAGGCAAAGCAGAGCAAAGGAAAGTAGTACCAGGAAAAGCAAAGCAGTGCTGGTAAAGAGAAAGAAAAAAATATTAATGAAAAAACAAACAAACAAACAAACAACAACAACAACAACAACAACAAAACAATCAAGAAAATAAATAAAACCACAACAAAGCAAAAACGTTCGAGGTAAGGCAAATCAGAGCAGGGTTAAGAGAAGCTAAGCAGAGCAGAGAAGGAAAAGCAAAGCAATGCCAGGAATACAAAGCAAAGCAAAGCAAAGCAAAGCAAAGCAAAGCAAAGCATGGCCAGGCAAGGCAAAGCAGAACAAAAGAAAGTAGCAAAAGGAAAAGCAAAGCAGTGCCAGGAATACAAAGTAAAGCAAAACAAAGGTAAGCATGGCCGGAAAATGGAAATGAGAGCAGGAGCAGGTGAGGCAAAAGAGAGCAAGGCAAAGGTAAAAAAAGGCAAGCATGGCCCCGTAAAGCAAAACAAAGCATGGCCAGGGAAGGCAAAGCTGAGCAAAGGAAAGTAGCACCAGGAAAAGCAAAGCATAACCAGGGAAGACAAAGCAAACAAAGGAAAGCAAAGCACTTTGAGGCGAGGCAAAGCACAGCACGGGTAGGAAAGGCAGAGAAGTGCCAGGTCTATAAAGCAAAGCTAAACCAAGGAAAGCATGGCCAGGGAAGGGAAAGCAGAGCAAGGAAAAGCAAAGCAAAGGAAAGTAGCACAAGGAAATGCAGAGTATTTCCAGGAGGGAAAGAGCAAAACACTCTGAGGCAAAGCCGGGACAAGAACAGCAGAGGAAAGGAGGTATGGAAAAGCAAAACTGTGCCAGCAAGAGCAATGCAAAGCGGAGCAAGGCAAAACAAAGAGAAGCAAAGCGAACGTAGCGAGCTGGCGGCCAGCCCTCCTTTGGGTTCCAGGTGTCTGTGGGGGGGAGAGCGGAGGGCTCCATGTTGTGTGCAGGTGGCAGCCAGACTTGGACAGTGGCTGTACCCTGATCGCCCACTCCTCAGCCTTCTTCACAGCTCCTAGTCCACCGTGACGTTTTATATATCTCTACCTATTTTGCTGTTGTTGTTGTTGTGGATTTCTTCCACCGTAGTTGTGGGAATCATGTAGTTCCTTACTGTCTTTGAGAACCTCACCCACACAACTAGCAGTGTGGCCCACCCAAGCCAGCTCGCCGCATGGCTGGGGACACAGAACGGACCATGTTGGGCGGCCAGGCCTGCTGCCCCCACGCGCCGGTTCCGAGGGGACAGTGGCTGGGCTGCGGGGAGGCCAAGTTCTGTGTCTGACGGTTTATGCGTTCATAAATATACCAATCGACTCAGCAGCAAAATCAGTGAGACGGTCTCCAAAGGAAGCCTAGCACGGCACAGGAGAGGAGGGCAATGTGGATGAAAGCTGAGCGAGACAAGGAAAAGCCCTGCTAGGCATAGGGAAAAGCAGTGACAACCAGGGCCTGGAAAAGCAAAGCACGGCCTGTAAAAACACATCAGATAGGTCCAAAATGAAAACAAATCATGCAAGGAACATGAAAAAAAAAGTAAATTAAAAAATAAATAAAAAAATAAATAAAAGATGAAAGGCAAAGCAAAGCAGAGCAAAGCCAAGCTAAACAAAGGAAAAAATGGCCTGATAAAGCAAACGAAAGCAAGGCCAGGGAAGGCAAAGCAGAGCTAAGGAAAGTAGCAAAAGGAAAAGCAAAGCAGTGCCAGGAATACAAAGGAAAGCAAAGCAAAGCAAAGCAAAGCATGGCCAGGCAAGGGAAAGCAGAACAAAAGAAAGTAGCAAAAGGAAAAGCAAAGCAGTGCCAGGAGTACAAAGTAAAGCAAAACAAAGGTAAGCATGGCCGGAAAATGGAAGTGAGAGCAGGAGCAGGTGAGGCAAAAGAGAGCAAGGCAAAGGTAAAAAAAGGCAAGCGTGGCCCCGTAAAGCAAAACAAAGCACAGCCAAGGAAGGCAAAGCTGAGCAAAGGAAAGTAGCACCAGGAAAAGCAAAGCATAACCAGGGAAGACAAAGCAAACAAAGGAAAGCAAAGCAGTTTGAGGCAAGGCAAAGCACAGCACGGGTAGGAAAAGCAAAGCGGTGCCAGGTCTGTAAACCAAAGCTAAACCAAGGAAAGCATGGCCTGATAAAGCAAAACAAAGCACGGCCAGGGAAGGCAAAGCTGAGCAAAGGAAAGTAGCACCAGGAAAAGCAAAGCATAACCAGGGAAGACAAAGCAAGCAAATGAAAGCAAAGCACTTTGAGGCGAGGCAAAGCACAGCACGGGTAGGAAAGGCAGAGCAGTGCCAGGTCTATAAAGCAAAGCTAAACCAAGGAAAGCATGGCCAGGGAAGGGAAAGCTGAGCAAGGAAAAGCAAAGCAAAGGAAAGTAGCACAAGGAAATGCAGAGTATTTCCAGGAGAGAAAGAGCAAAACACTCTGAGGCAAAGCCGGGACAAGAACAGCAGAGGAAAGGAGGTATGGAAAAGCAAAACTGTGCCAGCAAGAGCAAAGCAAAGCGGAGCAAGGCAAAACAAAGAGAAGCAAAGCGAACGTAGCGAGCTGGCGGCCAGCCCTCCTTTGGGTTCCAGGTGTCTGTGGGGGGGAGACCGGAGGGCTCCATGTTGTGTGCAGGTAGCAGCCAGACTTGGACAGTGGCTGTACCCTGATCGCCCACTCCTCAGCCTTCTTCACAGCTCCTAGTCCACTGTGACACCCGGCAAGAACCATGTCTTGCTTTAGCTGGTTTTATATATCTATATACATTTTGTTGTTGTTGTTGTTGTGGATTTCTTCCACCGTAGTTGTGGGAATCACGTAGTTACTTATTCTCGTTGAAATCCTCACTGAACACTATCACCACACGAGTAGCAGTTAGGGGTCCCCTGGGCGGCTCGCCGCATGGCTGGGGACACAGAATGGATCGTGTCGGGTGGCCAGGCCTGCTGCACCCAGCCTCCAGTTCTGAGGGGACAGTGGCTGGGCTGCGGGGAGGCCAAGTTCTGTGTCTGACGGTTTATGCGTTCATAAATATACCAATCGACTCAGCAGTAAAATCAGTGGGACAGTCTCCGAAAGAAGCCTCGCACGGCACAGGAGAGCAGAGCAATGCGGATGGAAGCTGAACAAGACAAGGCAGAGCCCTGCTAGTGAAAAGACCTAGCGGCATAAGGAAAAGCAATGACAAGCACGGCCTGGAAAAGCAAAGCACGGCCAGAGAAAACACAAGAAAAAGATATAAAAGGAAAACATAAATCATGGAATGAACATCAAATAAATTAAAAAAAATATAAATAAAAAAATGCAAAGCATGACCAGGAAAGGCATAGCAAAGCAGAACAAAGTAGAGGAAAGCAAAGCTAAACAAAGGAAAGCATGGCCCTATCAAGCAAAAAAAAAGCAAGGCCAGGGAGGGCAAAGCTGAGCAAAGGAAAGTAGCACCAGGTAAAACAAAGCATAACGAGGGAAGACAAAGCAAATAAAGGAAAGCAAAGCAGTTTGAGGCAAGGCAAAGCACAGCATGGGTTGGAAAAGCAATGCAGTGCCAGGTCTGTAAACCAAAGCTAAACCAAGGAAAGCATGGCCTGATAAAGCAAATGAAAGCATGGCCAGGGAAGGGAAAGCTGAGCAAGGAAAAGCAAAACAAAGCAAAGCTAAGCTAAGCAGAGGAAAGCATGGCCCCTTAAAGCCAAACAAAGCAAGGCCAGGGAAGGCAAAGCACAGGAAGGCAAAGCAGAGCAAAGGAAAGTAGCACCAGGAAAAGCAAAGCATAACCAGGGAAGACAAAGCAAGCAAATGAAAGCAAAGCACTTTGAGGCGAGGCAAAACACAGCAGGGGTAGGAAAGGCAGAGCAGTGCCAGGTCTATAAAGCAAAGCTAAACCAAGGAAAGCGTGGCCAGGGAAGGGAAAGCTGAGCAAGGAAAAGCAAAGCAAAGGAAAGTAGCACAAGGAAATGCAGAGTATTTCCAGGAGAGAAAGAGCAAAACACTCTGAGGCAAAGCCGGGACAAGAACAGCAGAGGAAAGGAGGTATGGAAAAGCGAAACTGTGCCAGCGAGAGCAAAGCAAAGCGGAGCAAGGCAAAACAAAGAGAAGCAAAGCGAACGTAGCGAGCTGGCGGCCAGCCCTCCTTTGGGTTCCAGGTGTCTGTGGGGGGGAGAGCGGAGGGCTCCATGTTGTGTGCAGGTGGCAGCCAGACTTGGACAGTGGCTGTACCCTGATCGCCCACTCCTCAGCCTTCTTCACAGCTCCTAGTCCACTGTGACACCCGGCAAGAACCATGTCTTGCTTTAGCTGGTTTTATATATCTATATACATTTTGTTGTTGTTGTGGATATCTTCCACCGTAGTTGTGGGAATCACGTAGTTCCTTACTGTCTTTGAGAACCTCACACACACAACTAGCAGCGTGGCCCACCCAAGCCAGCTCGCCGCATGGCTGGGGACACAGAACGGACCATGTTGGGCGGCCAGGCCTGCTGCCCCCACGCGCCGGTTCCGAGGGGACAGTGGCTGGGCTGCGGGGAGGCCAAGTTCTGTGTCTGACGGTTTATGCGTTCATAAATATACCAATCGACTCAGCAGCAAAATCAGTGAGACGGTCTCCAAAGGAAGCCTAGCACGGCACAGGAGAGCAGAGCAATGCGGATGAAAGCTGAGCAAGACAAAGCATAGCCCTGCTAGGGAAAAGACCTAGCGGCATAGGGAAAAGCAATGACAAGCACGGCCTGGAAAAGCAAAGCGCGGCCTCTAAAAACACATTAAAAAGGTCCAAAAGGAAAACAAAAGAATGCAATGAACAATTAAAAAAAAATGCAAAACGTGTCCAGAAAAGGCAAAACATAGCAAGGCAAAGCAGAGCAAAGGAAAGCTAAACAAAGGAAAAAATGGCCTGATACAGCAAACGAAAGCAAGGCCAGGGAAGGCAAAGCAGAGCAAAGGAAAGTAGCAAAAGGAAAAGCAAAGCATTTTCAGGAAAGCAGAAGCAAAGCAATGTGAGGCAAAGCTGGGGCAAGAACAGCAGAGGAAAGGAGGTATGGGAAAGCAAAACCGTGCCAGCAAGAGCAAAGCAAAGCAGAGCTAGGACAAAACAAAGAGAAGCAAAGCGAACGTAGCGAGCTGGCGGCCAGCCCTCCTTTGGGTTCCAAGTGCCTGTTGGGGGGAGACCGGAGGGCTCTCATGTTGTGTGCAGGTGGCAGCCAGACTTGGACAGTGGCTGTACCCTGATCGCCCTCTCCCCAGCCTCCTTCACATCTCCTGGTGCACCGTGACGTTGGGCAAGAACCGTGTCTTGCTTTAGCTGTTTATTTCTTTATTGTTGCCTTTCTTGCAGCGTAGTTGTGGGAATCATGTTGTTACTCCCAGAAAAGACCGTGCTGGGTGTGCAGGCCTGCTGCCCCCTCGTGCCAGTTGCGAGGGAACGGTCGCTGGGCTGCGGGGAGGCCAAGTTCTGTGTCTGACGGTTTCTGCGTTCGTAATTATAGCGATCGACTCGGCATCAAAATCCGCGGGACGGTCTCCGAGAGGAGCCCAGCACGGCACAGGAGAGCAGAGCAATGCGGATGAAAGCCGAGCAAGGCAAGGCAGAGCCCTGCTAGGGAAACGACGGCGGGGTTGGTTCCCGGCCGGCAGGTGTTCCCCGCCTCGGGGCGCCGCGGGCGCCTCGTCTAAGCGCTGCGGACAGCAGCCGTCAGGTCTACCCGGGCGCGGTCGCCATGTTTGCTTAGCCGGCGGCGACCTGTAGGGGTCGCTGCAGGTCCGGCCGCGAGAACGGCGTCGGGGTCTGCCCGGCAGCGACGGGCGCGCGGGCGCGAGCGCGTTTGCGAGGGCTCCCGTCCGCGGGTCGGTCGAGCGGTTCCCGAGCGGGTCCGATCGCGCGGAAAGCGTCGGAAATTCCCGGAAAGGTGCGAAAAAGCCCGAAAAGGCTGGAAAAGTGCCGGAAGGGCCCGCTCGAGAAGCGAAGGAAGGCGGGCCGGCGCTGTCGGTTCCCGGCCGGCGGGTCTCCCCGTGTCCCCCTGAGGTTGCCAGGTCTACCGTGTGCCCCCCGTTGCCGCCACGTCTCCCCGTGTCCTCCTGCGGCCGCCAGGTGTCCCGGGGCCCTCCTGCGGCCGCCAGGTCTCCCCGCGTCCTGCCGAGGTTGCCAGGTCTACCGCATCGCCCCGTCGCCTCGTCTGCCGATCCTCCCGCGGCCGCCTGGTGTCCCCGCGTCCTCCCGCGGCCGCCTGGTCTCCCCGTAGCTTCCTGCGGCCGCCAGGTCTACCCGGGCGCGGTCGCCATGTTTGCTTAGCCGGCGGCGACCTGTAGGGGTCGCTGCAGGTCCGGCCGCGAGAACGGCGTCGGGGTCTGCCCGGCAGCGACGGGAGCGCGCGCGCGCGCGCGTTTGCGAAGGCGCACGTCCGCGGGTCGGTCGAGCGGTTCCCGAGCGGGT
>NC_140155.1:1526924-1541924 GCF_964035555.1 Netta rufina
CCGGGGAGAAAAACGCTGGAGGCGGGCGCGAGCTCGTCGCTCTGCTCCCTCCCGCGCCATCTAGCTGCCCGCCGGCCGGGACGCGGGCTCGGCGGGAGCCTGACGACCAGCCGGCTTGAAGCTCCGTGCCCGGAATAATGCGTACCCCTCTCGCCTACGTGTGGCGCCGGCTTCCCGCCGAGCGGAGCGGAGCGGAGCGGCCGGCGACGAGCTAGGAGGATTGCCCCTCCCGCCGCCCCCCCGCCCGACGGCTCGGCGGGGCTGCGGCGCGACGGGCGGGGGAGAGGGGGGGAGAAGAGCCGGCGCCGCTCGAGAAGCCGAGAGCGCGGCCGCGCGCGGCCCCTGGCCGCATCGGGCTGCCGCTCGCTCTGCCGTCAGGGGCTCTGGCTCGCCTGCGAGCCACCCGTGCGACTCTGCGTGGCTGGGCGTGTGTCGCCGCACTCAGCGATCCGTGCGAAACGAGGCGAAGCGAAGGCGTGCAACGGAAAGGCGGAGCGCTGCCAGCCAAAGCCAGGCCAAGCGGCGCCGGGAAAAGCAAAGCGAAGCGGAGGAGGAACGGCAAAGCGGAGCGAGGCGGAGCAGACGAAGGAAAAGCAAACGAGTGCCACGAACGCGACGCCAAGCAAAACTCAGCGCTTCCACGAAAAGCAAAGCGAAGCAGGGCCGGCAAAAGCAAAGCAAAGGGGAGGAACTGGCGGCCGGTCTCCCGCGGGCTCCGTGGCTCTGGCGGCGGGTAGACGTGGCGGCCGGAGTCTGAGAGCGAACGCTTTCTCCGCACGCTTTGTACGACCTCTCGTCTCCCCGCCGACAAGCGGGACCCGTGCTTTCTTGTTGCTGCTGCTGCTGCTGCTGCTGCTGGTGTTTTTTTTTTTTTTTTTTCCCCTTTTTCTTTTTAAAAGCGTGAACGATTCGAATGAATGGCGCCTCCCACCCGTTCCCCTGCACGCGAGAGGCGTGTGGATAGACCTGGCGGGCCGCCGGAGGGAAGCGTGCGGGCACGCGCGCGTCTGTGCACGCGTGCGTGTGGCCGTGTAGACGAGGCAGCCGGGCCACTCTCGAGCAGTGGCCGTGATGGCTAGAGCAATGGCCGTGACGGCGGGGTAGACCTGACGGCTCCACGAGGCGGGAGGGGGCGGGGGGAGAGAGCGGGCAGGAGGAGGGAGAAGTAGACCTGGTGGCTCCACGGGGCGGGAGGGGGCAGGGGGAGAGCGTGCAGGAGGAGGAGGGAGAAGTAGACCTGGTGGCTCCACGGGGCGGGAGGGGGCAGGGGGAGAGCGGGCAGGAGGAGGAGGGAGAAGTAGACCTGGTGGCTCCACGAGGCTGGAGGGGGCGGGGGGAGAGAGCGGGCAGGAGGAGGGAGAAGTAGACCTGGTGGCTCCACGAGGCTGGAGGGGGCGGGGGGAGAGCGCGGGGAGGGAGAAGTAGACCTGGTGGCTCCACGGGGCGGGAGGGGGCGGGGGGAGAGAGCGGGCAGGAGGAGGGAGAAGTAGACCTGGTGGCTCCACGGGGCGGGAGGGGGCGGGGGGGAGAGCGGGGAGGAGGGAGAAGTAGACCTGGTGGCTCCACGGGGCGGGAGGGGGCGGGGGGAGAGCGGGGAGGAGGAGGGAGAAGTAGACCTGGTGGCTCCACGGGGCCCGGAGGGTGGGAGGGACGGGTAGACGTGGCGGCCTGCATCTGACAGCGGCCGTCTACGCACTTCAATGGCCACCTCCGCCCCCTCCCCACTTCTCCCTCCCTCTCCTCCGCCCTTTGCAGCCTTTGCAGTGGACGGGGCGGGGCGGGGCGCCGGCGCCGGTCGGGAAGGCGAGGTCGGGAAGGCGGCCCCGGACCCCGGCTGCTTCGGGCCGCCGCTCGCTCTGACGTCAGAGGCTCTTGCTCGGCCGCCAGAGGCTCGCCACCTGTGCCGCTCAGTGCGGCTGACTGCCTGGCCGCTTTGCTTTAGCCGCTTTGGAAAATAACTACTCTTATCTTTATGTTTATTATTAGTTAGTTCTGCTGCCTGTTTTCCGCTGTAGCTTCAGGAATCGTGTCATTCCCTGCCGTCTTTCAAAACCTCCCCCACCCCCCTAGTCCTCAGCTCCCCCTCATCCCCCCCCCCCCCCCCCCCCCCGCCTCCTCAGGCAAACGGCAGTTGAGCTCAGGTGGCGGCTCCCCAGTCAGCAGGGGTCCTGGAATAGACTTGGCTGGGTGGCCGACCCCCGCACCCCCACTTGCCAGCTGCGAAGGGACGGTTGGCGGGCTGTGGGGAGGCCGAAGTAGGTGACCCAGCGTTCCTGTGTGTGTAAACGCATCAAAAGAGCAAAAAAGCAAAGCGGAGTAGGAACGGCAAAGCAGAGCAAAGAAAAGGAAATCGGTGCCGGCAATACAAACCGAAACCCCCCAAGAAAGATGCAGCTCTAAGGAAAGCATGTCGAAGCAGGTGCAGGAAAAGCAAAGCTGGAAAGAGCGACGAAAAGTAAAGCGAGGAAAAGGAAAGCAAAGCAAAACGAACCCAAATCATTGGGAATCGTGTAATGTCGCTTATCGTCCTAAAAAACCTCACCCAAGCCTGTCCCCAGACGAACAACAGCAGCGGAACCCACCTGGCGGCTCGCCGGACAGCGGGGGATGAGGAATAGACCATGCTGGGTGGGTGGCCAGGCTTCCTGTCGCCACCCTCCAGCTCCCGGGGGACAGTCGTCGGGCTGCGGGGAGGGAGGCCACGGTGTGCGCCTGAGGCTTTATGCGTTCATAAATACACCGATCGACTCATCGCCCAAATCGGTGCGACGGTCTGCAAAAGAAGCCTACCTAGCACGGCAAAGCAGAGCTGAGCAATGCAACGCAAAGCAGAGCGAGACAAAGCAAAGCCCTGCTAGGGAAAAGAAAGAGGCAAAAGGAAAAGCAAAGCCAAGAAGGGCCGGGAAAAGCAAAACCAAGCAGGGCAAGAAAAACCAAAGCAGAAGAGGTCCAGGAAAAGAAAAGTGGTGTCACCAATACAAAGTAAAGCAAAGCAAAGCAAGGCAGGGCCAGCAAAAGCAAAACAAAGAAGGGTGGGGAAAAAAAAAAAAAAAAACTAAGCTAAGGATTTCCTGGGGGGTGGGGGAAAGAAAAGTGGTGTCTTGAATACAACGTCAAGCAAAACAAAGCGAGGCAGGGCCAGCAAAAGCAAAACAAAGAAAGGCGAGAAAAACCAAAGCAAAAGAGGTCCAGGAAAAGAAAAGTGGTGTCTTGAATACAACGTCAAGCAAAACAAAGCGAGGCAGGACCAGCAAAAGCAAAGCAAAGAAGGGCGAGAAAAACCAAAGCAAAGGAGGTCCAGGGAAAGAAAAGCGGTGTCACGAATACAAAGTCAAGCAAAACGAAACAAAGCGAGGCCAGGAAAAGCAAAGCACGGTCAAGAAGAGAAAATCCAAAGTAAAACAGGGCCAGGAAAAGCGAAGCAGTGCCTTGAATACAAAGCGAAGCGAAGCAACGCAGGGCCAGGGAAAGCAAAGCAAAGCAAAACGGTGCTGCCAAAACAAAATGCGGAGTTAACTTAGCGTCAGTCGAAATCGCACCCCCCACCCAGCCCAGAGGAAAAGGGGCCCGTTGCTGGCTTACGGGGAGCTGGGCGTTTGAGAAGGCCAGGGTGTGGCAGCGGCCCCCGGTTGCCTCGGGCCACCTCTCGCTCTCCCTCTGACATCAGAGGCTCCTGCTCGGCCGCGAACGGCTCCCCACCTGTGCCACTCAGTTTGGCTGGCTGCCTGGCTGCTTTGCTTTAGCCGCTTATCATTATATAAAGTATTATTATTATTATTATTATTATTATTATTATTATTATTATTATTATTATTATTATTAATGCTATTATTATATACTACTAAAAAGTTATTAGAAATAAAAGTATTAAATAGTATTAAAATAAATAGTATTAAAAATAGTAGTAGTAGGAATAATAATAGTCTTCTCCGTCTGTTTCCCCCTTTAGTTTTAGGAATCGGGTAGTTATTTATTGTTGTTCTCAACCCACACCCCTCCCCAGACGAATAGCAACGGAGCCCACCTGCTGGCTCTCCGGACAATGGTGGGCAACAAAATAGACCTGGCCCGGTAGCCAGATCCCTGTCCCTGCCCGCCAGCTCCGAGGGGACGGCTGCCGGGCTGCGGGCCGGCTAACTTTTCTGTGTGTTCACAAACAAGTTTCATGAACTTCTTTATGCATTCATAAAGACAGCAAAGCTAAGGAAAGGAGCACAGGGAAAAGCAAAGCGGTGCCAGGAAAGGGAAAGCCAAGGAAAGAAAGCACTTTGAGGCAAAGCAAAGCACAGCGAGGCTAAGAAAGGTCCAGAAGAGCAGAGAAGGTAAAGCAAAGCACTGACAGGAATACGAAGCAAAGAAATAAAAAATAAAGCCTGACCGCACAAGTAAAAACGTAGCAGGCTCAGGAAAGAAAAAGCAAAACAAAGCAAAGCAAAGCAAAGCAAAGTAGCACAAGGAAAAACACAGCATTTCCGGGAGAGAAAAAGCAAAGCAATCTGAGGCAAGAGCAGCAGAG
Organism: Netta rufina; assembly: GCF_964035555.1. NCBI lineage: Eukaryota > Metazoa > Chordata > Aves > Anseriformes > Anatidae > Netta > Netta rufina. The sequence goes on from NC_140155.1 coordinate 1,531,441, forward strand.
GAAAGGAGGTATGGGAAAGCAAAACTGTGCCAGCAAGAGCAAAGCAAAGCGGAGCAAGGCAAAACAAAGAGAAGCAGAGTGAACGTAGCGAGCCGGCGGCCAGCCCTCCTTTGGGTTCCAGGTGTCTGTGGGGGGGAGACTGGAGGGCTCCATTTTGTGTACAGGTGGCAGCCAGACTTGGACAGTGGCTGTACCCTGATCGCCCACTCCTCAGCCTTCTTCACAGCTCCTAGTCCACCGTGACGTTTTATATATCTCTACCTATTTTGCTGTTGTTGTTGTTGTGGATTTCTTCCACCGTAGTTGTGGGAATCATGTAGTTCCTTACTGTCTTTGAGAACCTCACCCACACAACTAGCAGTGTGGCCCACCCAAGCCAGCTCGCCGCATGGCTGGGGACACAGAACGGACCATGTTGGGCGGCCAGGCCTGCTGCCCCCACGCGCCGGTTCCGAGGGGACAGTGGCTGGGCTGCGGGGAGGCCAAGTTCTGTGTCTGACGGTTTATGCGTTCATAAATATACCAATCGACTCAGCAGCAAAATCAGTGAGACGGTCTCCAAAGGAAGCCTAGCACGGCACAGGAGAGGAGGGCAATGTGGATGAAAGCTGAGCGAGACAAGGAAAAGCCCTGCTAGGCATAGGGAAAAGCAGTGACAACCAGGGCCTGGAAAAGCAAAGCACGGCCTGTAAAAACACATCAGATAGGTCCAAAAGGAAAACAAAAGAATGTAATGAGCATTTAAAGAAAAATAAATCAATAAATAATAATAATAATAAAAAAAAATAGATGCAAAACATGTCCAGAAAAGGCAAAACATAGCAAGGCAAAGCAGAGCAGAGCAAAGCTAAACAAAGGCAAGCATGGCCCTATAAAGCAAAACAAAGCACGGCCAGGGAAGGCAAAGCTGAGCAAAGGAAAGTAGCACCAGGAAAAGCAAAGCATAACCAGGGAAGACAAAGCAAACAAAGGAAAGCAAAGCAGTTTGAGGCAAGGCAAAGCACAGCACGGGTAGGAAAAGCAAAGCGGTGCCAGGTCTGTAAACCAAAGCTAAACCAAGGAAAGCATGGCCTGATAAAGCAAAGGAAAGCATGGCCTGATAAAGCAAAGGAAAGCATGGCCAGGGAAGGCAAAGCAGAGCAAGGAAAAGCAAAGCAAAGGAAAGTAGCACAAGGAAATGCAGAGTATTTCCAGTAGAGAAAGAGCAAAACACTCTGAGGCAAAGCAGGGGCAGGAACAGCAGAGGAAAGGAGGTATGGGAAAGCAAAACTGTGCCAGCAAGAGCAAAGCAAAGCGGAGCAAGGCAAAACAAAGAGAAGCAAAGCGAACGTAGCGAGCCGGCGGCCAGCCCTCCTTTGGGTTCCAGGTGTCTGTGGGGGGGAGAGCGGAGGGCTCCATGTTGTGTGCAGGTGGCAGCCAGACTTGGACAGTGGCTGTACCCTGATCGCCCACTCCTCAGCCTTCTTCACAGCTCCTAGTCCACCGTGACGTTTTATATATCTCTACCTATTTTGCTGTTGTTGTTGTTGTTGTGGATTTCTTCCACCGTAGTTGTGGGAATCATGTAGTTCCTTACTGTCTTTGAGAACCTCACCCACACAACTAGCAGTGTGGCCCACCCGAGCCAGCTCGCCGCATGGCTGGGGACACAGAACGGACCATGTTGGGTGGCCAGGCCTGCTGCACCCAGCCTCCAGTTCTGAGGGGACAGTGGCTGGGCTGCGGGGAGGCCAAGTTCTGTGTCTGACGGTTTATGCGTTCATAAATATACCAATCGACTCAGCAGTAAAATCAGTGAGACGGTCTCCAAAGGAAGCCTAGCACGGCACAGGAGAGCAGAGCAATGCGGATGGAAGCTGAACAAGACAAGGCAGAGCCCTGCTAGTGAAAAGACCTAGCGGCATAAGGAAAAGCAACGACAAGCACGGCCTGGAAAAGCAAAGCACGGCCAGAGAAAACACAAGAAAAAGATATAAAAGGAAAACATAAATCATGGAATGAACATCAAATAAATTAAAAAAAATATAAATAAAAAAATGCAAAGCATGACCAGGAAAGGCATAGCAAAGCAGAACAAAGTAGAGGAAAGCAAAGCTAAACAAAGGAAAGCATGGCCCTATCAAGCAAAAAAAAAGCAAGGCCAGGGAGGGCAAAGCTGAGCAAAGGAAAGTAGCACCAGGTAAAACAAAGCATAACGAGGGAAGACAAAGCAAATAAAGGAAAGCAAAGCAGTTTGAGGCAAGGCAAAGCACAGCATGGGTTGGAAAAGCAATGCAGTGCCAGGTCTGTAAACCAAAGCTAAACCAAGGAAAGCATGGCCTGATAAAGCAAAGGAAAGCATGGCCAGGGAAGGCAAAGCAGAGCAAGGAAAAGCAAAACAAAGCAAAGCTAAGCTAAGCAGAGGAAAGCATGGCCCCTTAAAGCCAAACAAAGCAAGGCCAGGGAAGGCAAAGCACAGGAAGGCAAAGCAGAGCAAAGGAAAGTAGTACCAGGAAAAGCAAAGCAGTGCTGGTAAAGAGAAAGAAAAAAATATTAATGAAAAAACAAACAAACAAACAAACAACAACAACAACAACAACAACAAAACAATCAAGAAAATAAATAAAACCACAACAAAGCAAAAACGTTCGAGGTAAGGCAAATCAGAGCAGGGTTAAGAGAAGCTAAGCAGAGCAGAGAAGGAAAAGCAAAGCAATGCCAGGAATACAAAGCAAAGCAAAGCAAAGCAAAGCAAAGCAAAGCAAAGCATGGCCAGGCAAGGCAAAGCAGAACAAAAGAAAGTAGCAAAAGGAAAAGCAAAGCAGTGCCAGGAATACAAAGTAAAGCAAAACAAAGGTAAGCATGGCCGGAAAATGGAAATGAGAGCAGGAGCAGGTGAGGCAAAAGAGAGCAAGGCAAAGGTAAAAAAAGGCAAGCATGGCCCCGTAAAGCAAAACAAAGCATGGCCAGGGAAGGCAAAGCTGAGCAAAGGAAAGTAGCACCAGGAAAAGCAAAGCATAACCAGGGAAGACAAAGCAAGCAAATGAAAGCAAAGCACTTTGAGGCGAGGCAAAGCACAGCACGGGTAGGAAAGGCAGAGAAGTGCCAGGTCTATAAAGCAAAGCTAAACCAAGGAAAGCATGGCCAGGGAAGGGAAAGCAGAGCAAGGAAAAGCAAAGCAAAGGAAAGTAGCACAAGGAAATGCAGAGTATTTCCAGGAGGGAAAGAGCAAAACACTCTGAGGCAAAGCCGGGACAAGAACAGCAGAGGAAAGGAGGTATGGAAAAGCAAAACTGTGCCAGCAAGAGCAATGCAAAGCGGAGCAAGGCAAAACAAAGAGAAGCAAAGCGAACGTAGCGAGCTGGCGGCCAGCCCTCCTTTGGGTTCCAGGTGTCTGTGGGGGGGAGAGCGGAGGGCTCCATGTTGTGTGCAGGTGGCAGCCAGACTTGGACAGTGGCTGTACCCTGATCGCCCACTCCTCAGCCTTCTTCACAGCTCCTAGTCCACCGTGACGTTTTATATATCTCTACCTATTTTGCTGTTGTTGTTGTTGTGGATTTCTTCCACCGTAGTTGTGGGAATCATGTAGTTCCTTACTGTCTTTGAGAACCTCACCCACACAACTAGCAGTGTGGCCCACCCAAGCCAGCTCGCCGCATGGCTGGGGACACAGAACGGACCATGTTGGGCGGCCAGGCCTGCTGCCCCCACGCGCCGGTTCCGAGGGGACAGTGGCTGGGCTGCGGGGAGGCCAAGTTCTGTGTCTGACGGTTTATGCGTTCATAAATATACCAATCGACTCAGCAGCAAAATCAGTGAGACGGTCTCCAAAGGAAGCCTAGCACGGCACAGGAGAGGAGGGCAATGTGGATGAAAGCTGAGCGAGACAAGGAAAAGCCCTGCTAGGCATAGGGAAAAGCAGTGACAACCAGGGCCTGGAAAAGCAAAGCACGGCCTGTAAAAACACATCAGATAGGTCCAAAATGAAAACAAATCATGCAAGGAACATGAAAAAAAAAGTAAATTAAAAAATAAATAAAAAAATAAATAAAAGATGAAAGGCAAAGCAAAGCAGAGCAAAGCCAAGCTAAACAAAGGAAAAAATGGCCTGATAAAGCAAACGAAAGCAAGGCCAGGGAAGGCAAAGCAGAGCTAAGGAAAGTAGCAAAAGGAAAAGCAAAGCAGTGCCAGGAATACAAAGGAAAGCAAAGCAAAGCAAAGCAAAGCATGGCCAGGCAAGGGAAAGCAGAACAAAAGAAAGTAGCAAAAGGAAAAGCAAAGCAGTGCCAGGAGTACAAAGTAAAGCAAAACAAAGGTAAGCATGGCCGGAAAATGGAAGTGAGAGCAGGAGCAGGTGAGGCAAAAGAGAGCAAGGCAAAGGTAAAAAAAGGCAAGCGTGGCCCCGTAAAGCAAAACAAAGCACAGCCAAGGAAGGCAAAGCTGAGCAAAGGAAAGTAGCACCAGGAAAAGCAAAGCATAACCAGGGAAGACAAAGCAAACAAAGGAAAGCAAAGCAGTTTGAGGCAAGGCAAAGCACAGCACGGGTAGGAAAAGCAAAGCGGTGCCAGGTCTGTAAACCAAAGCTAAACCAAGGAAAGCATGGCCTGATAAAGCAAAACAAAGCACGGCCAGGGAAGGCAAAGCTGAGCAAAGGAAAGTAGCACCAGGAAAAGCAAAGCATAACCAGGGAAGACAAAGCAAGCAAATGAAAGCAAAGCACTTTGAGGCGAGGCAAAGCACAGCACGGGTAGGAAAGGCAGAGCAGTGCCAGGTCTATAAAGCAAAGCTAAACCAAGGAAAGCATGGCCAGGGAAGGGAAAGCTGAGCAAGGAAAAGCAAAGCAAAGGAAAGTAGCACAAGGAAATGCAGAGTATTTCCAGGAGAGAAAGAGCAAAACACTCTGAGGCAAAGCCGGGACAAGAACAGCAGAGGAAAGGAGGTATGGAAAAGCAAAACTGTGCCAGCAAGAGCAAAGCAAAGCGGAGCAAGGCAAAACAAAGAGAAGCAAAGCGAACGTAGCGAGCTGGCGGCCAGCCCTCCTTTGGGTTCCAGGTGTCTGTGGGGGGGAGACCGGAGGGCTCCATGTTGTGTGCAGGTAGCAGCCAGACTTGGACAGTGGCTGTACCCTGATCGCCCACTCCTCAGCCTTCTTCACAGCTCCTAGTCCACTGTGACACCCGGCAAGAACCATGTCTTGCTTTAGCTGGTTTTATATATCTATATACATTTTGTTGTTGTTGTTGTTGTGGATTTCTTCCACCGTAGTTGTGGGAATCACGTAGTTACTTATTCTCGTTGAAATCCTCACTGAACACTATCACCACACGAGTAGCAGTTAGGGGTCCCCTGGGCGGCTCGCCGCATGGCTGGGGACACAGAATGGATCGTGTCGGGTGGCCAGGCCTGCTGCACCCAGCCTCCAGTTCTGAGGGGACAGTGGCTGGGCTGCGGGGAGGCCAAGTTCTGTGTCTGACGGTTTATGCGTTCATAAATATACCAATCGACTCAGCAGTAAAATCAGTGGGACAGTCTCCGAAAGAAGCCTCGCACGGCACAGGAGAGCAGAGCAATGCGGATGGAAGCTGAACAAGACAAGGCAGAGCCCTGCTAGTGAAAAGACCTAGCGGCATAAGGAAAAGCAATGACAAGCACGGCCTGGAAAAGCAAAGCACGGCCAGAGAAAACACAAGAAAAAGATATAAAAGGAAAACATAAATCATGGAATGAACATCAAATAAATTAAAAAAAATATAAATAAAAAAATGCAAAGCATGACCAGGAAAGGCATAGCAAAGCAGAACAAAGTAGAGGAAAGCAAAGCTAAACAAAGGAAAGCATGGCCCTATCAAGCAAAAAAAAAGCAAGGCCAGGGAGGGCAAAGCTGAGCAAAGGAAAGTAGCACCAGGTAAAACAAAGCATAACGAGGGAAGACAAAGCAAATAAAGGAAAGCAAAGCAGTTTGAGGCAAGGCAAAGCACAGCATGGGTTGGAAAAGCAATGCAGTGCCAGGTCTGTAAACCAAAGCTAAACCAAGGAAAGCATGGCCTGATAAAGCAAATGAAAGCATGGCCAGGGAAGGGAAAGCTGAGCAAGGAAAAGCAAAACAAAGCAAAGCTAAGCTAAGCAGAGGAAAGCATGGCCCCTTAAAGCCAAACAAAGCAAGGCCAGGGAAGGCAAAGCACAGGAAGGCAAAGCAGAGCAAAGGAAAGTAGCACCAGGAAAAGCAAAGCATAACCAGGGAAGACAAAGCAAGCAAATGAAAGCAAAGCACTTTGAGGCGAGGCAAAACACAGCAGGGGTAGGAAAGGCAGAGCAGTGCCAGGTCTATAAAGCAAAGCTAAACCAAGGAAAGCGTGGCCAGGGAAGGGAAAGCTGAGCAAGGAAAAGCAAAGCAAAGGAAAGTAGCACAAGGAAATGCAGAGTATTTCCAGGAGAGAAAGAGCAAAACACTCTGAGGCAAAGCCGGGACAAGAACAGCAGAGGAAAGGAGGTATGGAAAAGCGAAACTGTGCCAGCGAGAGCAAAGCAAAGCGGAGCAAGGCAAAACAAAGAGAAGCAAAGCGAACGTAGCGAGCTGGCGGCCAGCCCTCCTTTGGGTTCCAGGTGTCTGTGGGGGGGAGAGCGGAGGGCTCCATGTTGTGTGCAGGTGGCAGCCAGACTTGGACAGTGGCTGTACCCTGATCGCCCACTCCTCAGCCTTCTTCACAGCTCCTAGTCCACTGTGACACCCGGCAAGAACCATGTCTTGCTTTAGCTGGTTTTATATATCTATATACATTTTGTTGTTGTTGTGGATATCTTCCACCGTAGTTGTGGGAATCACGTAGTTCCTTACTGTCTTTGAGAACCTCACACACACAACTAGCAGCGTGGCCCACCCAAGCCAGCTCGCCGCATGGCTGGGGACACAGAACGGACCATGTTGGGCGGCCAGGCCTGCTGCCCCCACGCGCCGGTTCCGAGGGGACAGTGGCTGGGCTGCGGGGAGGCCAAGTTCTGTGTCTGACGGTTTATGCGTTCATAAATATACCAATCGACTCAGCAGCAAAATCAGTGAGACGGTCTCCAAAGGAAGCCTAGCACGGCACAGGAGAGCAGAGCAATGCGGATGAAAGCTGAGCAAGACAAAGCATAGCCCTGCTAGGGAAAAGACCTAGCGGCATAGGGAAAAGCAATGACAAGCACGGCCTGGAAAAGCAAAGCGCGGCCTCTAAAAACACATTAAAAAGGTCCAAAAGGAAAACAAAAGAATGCAATGAACAATTAAAAAAAAATGCAAAACGTGTCCAGAAAAGGCAAAACATAGCAAGGCAAAGCAGAGCAAAGGAAAGCTAAACAAAGGAAAAAATGGCCTGATACAGCAAACGAAAGCAAGGCCAGGGAAGGCAAAGCAGAGCAAAGGAAAGTAGCAAAAGGAAAAGCAAAGCATTTTCAGGAAAGCAGAAGCAAAGCAATGTGAGGCAAAGCTGGGGCAAGAACAGCAGAGGAAAGGAGGTATGGGAAAGCAAAACCGTGCCAGCAAGAGCAAAGCAAAGCAGAGCTAGGACAAAACAAAGAGAAGCAAAGCGAACGTAGCGAGCTGGCGGCCAGCCCTCCTTTGGGTTCCAAGTGCCTGTTGGGGGGAGACCGGAGGGCTCTCATGTTGTGTGCAGGTGGCAGCCAGACTTGGACAGTGGCTGTACCCTGATCGCCCTCTCCCCAGCCTCCTTCACATCTCCTGGTGCACCGTGACGTTGGGCAAGAACCGTGTCTTGCTTTAGCTGTTTATTTCTTTATTGTTGCCTTTCTTGCAGCGTAGTTGTGGGAATCATGTTGTTACTCCCAGAAAAGACCGTGCTGGGTGTGCAGGCCTGCTGCCCCCTCGTGCCAGTTGCGAGGGAACGGTCGCTGGGCTGCGGGGAGGCCAAGTTCTGTGTCTGACGGTTTCTGCGTTCGTAATTATAGCGATCGACTCGGCATCAAAATCCGCGGGACGGTCTCCGAGAGGAGCCCAGCACGGCACAGGAGAGCAGAGCAATGCGGATGAAAGCCGAGCAAGGCAAGGCAGAGCCCTGCTAGGGAAACGACGGCGGGGTTGGTTCCCGGCCGGCAGGTGTTCCCCGCCTCGGGGCGCCGCGGGCGCCTCGTCTAAGCGCTGCGGACAGCAGCCGTCAGGTCTACCCGGGCGCGGTCGCCATGTTTGCTTAGCCGGCGGCGACCTGTAGGGGTCGCTGCAGGTCCGGCCGCGAGAACGGCGTCGGGGTCTGCCCGGCAGCGACGGGCGCGCGGGCGCGAGCGCGTTTGCGAGGGCTCCCGTCCGCGGGTCGGTCGAGCGGTTCCCGAGCGGGTCCGATCGCGCGGAAAGCGTCGGAAATTCCCGGAAAGGTGCGAAAAAGCCCGAAAAGGTCCGAAAAGTGCCGGAAGGGCCCGCTCGAGAAGCGAAGGAAGGCGGGCCGGCGCTGTCGGTTCCCGGCCGGCGGGTCTCCCCGTGTCCCCCTGAGGTTGCCAGGTCTACCGTGTGCCCCCCGTTGCCGCCACGTCTCCCCGTGTCCTCCTGCGGCCGCCAGGTGTCCCGGGGCCCTCCTGCGGCCGCCAGGTCTCCCCGCGTCCTGCCGAGGTTGCCAGGTCTACCGCATCGCCCCGTCGCCTCGTCTGCCGATCCTCCCGCGGCCGCCTGGTGTCCCCGCGTCCTCCCGCGGCCGCCTGGTCTCCCCGTAGCTTCCTGCGGCCGCCAGGTCTACCCGGGCGCGGTCGCCATGTTTGCTTAGCCGGCGGCGACCTGTAGGGGTCGCTGCAGGTCCGGCCGCGAGAACGGCGTCGGGGTCTGCCCGGCAGCGACGGGAGCGCGCGCGCGCGCGCGTTTGCGAAGGCGCACGTCCGCGGGTCGGTCGAGCGGTTCCCGAGCGGGTCCGATCGCGCGGAAAGCGTCGGAAATTCCCGGAAAGGTGCGAAAAAGCCCGAAAAGGCTGGAAAAGTGCCGGAAGGGCCCGCTCGAGAAGCGAAGGAAGGCGGGCCGGCGCTGTCGGTTCCCGGCCGGCGGGTCTCCCCGTGTCCCCCTGAGGTTGCCAGGTCTACCCTCGCGGAGGAAATAGCCGCCGGTCGGGCAGAGGGAACGGCGGCCAGGTCTACCGCGTGTCCGACGGGACTTGGAAGCCCGCCGTGGGGCTGGAGGTAGACTAGCAGGTCGTGGCACGGCTCGGAAGGTGTGGTAGGCGTCGCTGTTTCTCTGTGCCTCCAGTTAGGTCGAGGTAAAAGTCGGTTGCGCTCGGCTGCCTCGCCGCGGTAGGCTGGAAAAGGACGTCCGCCGTTTGTGAGGCAATGACTTTTGTGTCCGTCTATAGGAGAGAGTGAGGACTCTGCTCCGCCAGCGGTGCCGAGCGAGCGCTTGGGGCTTGGAGAGCCGGCGCGCGAGAAGGGGGCGCGCGGCGTCGGCGGTGGCGTCGGCTCGGGCGTGGGTTGTGTGGAGCGGTAGCCGCCAGCGGTTTGCCGAGCCAGCTACCCTCCCCGCCGGCGACCGAGAAGCGGTCTCGCGCGTGCGAGTCGCCGGAGAAGCAGCAGCGAGCCGCGAGCTCAGGGCTGTGGAGAGAGAGAGCGGCCAGAAGCCGGCGGGCGGTCCGCCGGCGGCCGAAGGCGTCCGTCCGGGGGCGTCCCCGGCTGCTTGTTGTGGGTCCCGGAGGCTCGGAAGGCGAAGGAGGGGGGGACCCCGCGGATTGGCACGGCCGAGGCGGCGGCGCCTCCGGCTCCCGACGATGCACCTCACGTCACCCGCACGCAGGAGCCCGTCGAGGCGTTCCTCGGGCACGTCGGAGAGGCTTCCCGGCGGGTCGGTTCCTGTCAGGGCCGATGTTCAGGTCGGTGCAAGCACCTCTTGCGGACGTTGCTCCAGCACACCCGCACGCATGCACGCGATGCTGTTGGCGTTTTTTTTTTTTTTTTCTTCCGATCGATGAGGCCATTCGGGTCGCGTCGGAGAGGGCCCCCGGCGGGCCGGCTCTTCCGCGCTCCCCTGTCCCGGGGCAGCCGCGGCGGTGTCCGGTGTTCAGGCACGGGCGGTCTCCTGTCCAGCTCGCTTCCCGTCGCAGGTGAGGCGCTGCCTCGCTCGGGGCGAGAGCGGCGGCGGCGTTTAGGGCGCGTGCCCTCGTCGCTTGGTGGGTGCTCCGTCCGTCGTTCTCGTCGCCGAACGAAGAGGCTTTTCCGGCCGAAGCCGGCTGTGTGACGGCCGAGCGGCCCCGCGAGCCGCAGGGGTCCGTGAGCGTTGCGCGAGGCGCTGGTGCCGGCGTCGGTCCGGGGCCCGGCGGGTGCCGGCCGCGAGCAGCAAGGCGGCGGGGGTGGCCGCAAACGATGTGCCAAAAGCAGCAGCAGCAGCGAGGGCGAGCGAGCGAGAGAGAAGCCGCGCGGCGCGTCCCGCCTCCGGTGGGCTGGGTGGGGGGGCGTCCCCCCGCCGCGTCGGGGCCGCCGCGGCAGTGTGCGCGCTTTTGGTGGCCGCGTCCCCCGTCCGCTGCGGAGCGCGCCGCCCCGGTGTCGTG